>NC_137813.1:21752032-21762032 GCF_963921795.1 Nannobrachium achirus | reverse complement strand
ACTCTCCGAGTTAAAACACGGCGGCCAATTGGGTCCATTATTAGTTTATTACACTCTCTGAGTTAAATTGCCGCTGGGGACTTTTACAGTGCACTCGCTATTTTCAGCAAGAGCAACATGAGAGCAAACAGCAAAGCCTCCATTATAGTTGTTATTATTTCCCAACGGCAGTTTCTCAAGCAAAGACACTTTGGACTTATTCTCGATGCCGTGCTCCAATGTGGCGTGTGTTTGTGTTGTGTGCGTGTGTGTGTGTGTGTGAGTATGCATGTGATTGAATGTTTTAAATGTGTAATCCATGTACAGCAAGTATGTGTTTGTATGCGTGGGCGCGTGTGCATGCATGTGTGTGTGAGCGCGCACACCTTTTCATGTCAAGCGTAACCAAGGAGCACACACTTGTTTTTATAGCATTCCTTATATTAATATCCCACGCCAGTTTAGCTTACAGTCATATTTTGTCATTTTAACAGTAGTCAGCGGTGCCAGAGGCCCCTGGCCAGTCTGCCCAGTGCTGTTGGCACATGGTCTGGCTGACCAAAGCTGCACTTGGCCGGCCGTGCCTGTTCTGGGCACGGGTCCCACCCTCACACTGAGGTGATGAAGGAGAGCTCTGTCCCCCTGTGGCCACAGGGGTGAGGAGGCACCCAGGGGACACGCCGACTGGCGTCTAAGGCCACATTCACACGGCTGACCCGAGCGGACTCGGTTGATCCCAGGGCGCCGGTGCCAGCATGTCCTGCCCGCTGCTGCCCACCGCCGAGCCTCTCAGCTGTGAAGTTCTCCAGAAACGCCGTGGTCAGCAATTTTTGTCTTCTTTTCTCCTCTCACCAATGTTTATGTAACACGAGAAGTCGATGGCAGACCCTGGGCCCATGGACAACACACGGCGAGTGCCAAAACCGTGTTGCAAGACAGGAGTACGGTATATTATCCCAGAATAACCCGGCTGTGATACAACAGATGACAGTGAAATGGCACAATTATTTCTCAGTGATTTACTAATATATGGTTTTACTTGTATGCCTTCCATGTTTGTGACTCCGACTGTGAGTAATATGTTACACAATGGATAGTTCCAGGAAAGCCTTTTGAGTGGTCTAAACAGACTTACCAGCCGTGCTGAAATGAAATATGCCTCATCACTGTAAATACGACTACTATTGATTCAAACATAAATATAATCACATTTCCATGTTAACAGAGTCGCTAATCTGTCTAGCTGTTACATTGATTTGCGAGGCTATTCAAACTACAATACTTACATGAAATGTATGACATGTTTAGATTTTTACAGTGCCGTGGCATGTTATTGTAATTTATATATTGCTTAACCACATCCCTAGTATCGCTCGCTAGCATCCCTATTCTGCAGCAAACATTTGACAAAAATAGGAGATCTACAAGCTCACAACATGTCGAGTTGCAAAATCTACAAAGTATAAAGTTGTCAAATAGTAGAGGAGTAAAAGTACAGTATTTGCCACTGAGATGTAGTGGAACAAACAGGAAATATTCCAGTAAAGTAAAATAAATACCTTACTTAAGTACAGTACTTGAGTAAATGTAGTATTTAGATACTTTACACCACTGCTTGTCAGTGACTTTAGGAGATGACTCTCCACTCGCCCCTATGTGGCAGAGAGAGCGAGAACCTCCATTCACCTTCCTGGACGCTTAAACCCGGTCTCTCAACTCGCCCCCTATCCACAGCCCTCTGAAGGGGGTTGCACCTTAAACCCGGTCTCTCAACTCGCCCCCTATCCACAGCCCTCTGAAGGGGGTTGCACCTTAAACCCGGTCTCTCAACTCGCCCCCTATCCACAGCCCTCTGAAGGGGGTTGCACCTTAAACCCGGTCTCTCAACTCGCCCCCTATCCACAGCCCTCTGAAGGGGGTTGCACGCTTGTTTTGAAAACACACACGGCTGTGACTTGACTGTGCCAGCTTGCCCAGATTGCCTCTTTACAGAGAGCCTTCAGCTGAAAGGAGCATCAAAGCTGTACCGTGTCAATGCTGTGAGGGTCCGTGCACATCCGGGCAGGGCCTCCTATACTTCAGAGAGTATACACCGTTTGTAAAAGGCAACGCACCGTTATACAGGTTAGCCCTGTCTTTGATTTCAGAAGTGCAATGGTGGCGCCGATGTCAGCTGCACTGCACTCAGGGGCGTCACAAGCAGGGGGAAAGTGGGACTGAGTTACTAGGGCCCAAGGTGGAGGGGCCCTAATTATTTTATACTATTGAAAAATAGCAGATAAGCTCACAGCTCAGCACCGAGTTGTAGATCTGAAAAGTCGTGAAAATGTGTGAAAATCTATATGTATTTTGTAACATTTGTAACTGCAAATTTTGCAGTCCCTGGAACTAAATATTTTGAGATGGGGGTCCGTGGCCAAATACATATCATTTTGAGGGCCCTTGACATAAAAAGGTTTGAGCACCACTCACATAGAAGCATTTTTTTTTTTTTTTTAACCCTTAGAAATATTCAAAGACTTTTTACGATTTTTCACGATTTAAAAAAAATAGCAGATCTACAAGCTCGCAGCGCTGTGAGCTTGTATATCTGCTATTTTTCAATAGTTAAAGCACAGGGGCCCCACAGTGAATCCTTGTACCCCATGGGGCCCAGAATTTGGTGCGACACCCCTGACTGCACTGCACTGATCAGCGGCCAACAAAGACAAAAGGTCCGGGTTAACCGGGTACATTGTCCTGGTCTCTAATGGAAAACACAGGCCTGAGCTGACTGAGGATTTTTGGTTGAAATTTTACTGAAGAACAGAAGAGCTGCATAAAAAAAGCAAAACAAAGGGGGGTGGAGGTATTTCTCTCTTCTTCTCCTTTTCCTTTTTGTTCGGTGCCGATGTTCTAAAAACCGCAGGGCTCATGACTGGCAGAGATTACCACCTGTTTCGTGGGAAAGAAAAAAGTCCGAGACCAGGGTTTCTCGAATCCGGGCGCGAGGTGTGGGGGGGGGGGGGGGGGGGGGGAAGAAAAAAAAGAAAAAACACTGGAAGAAAATGAAAAGAATGAAAAAGAAAAAAAAACATTTACTTTCAGCAAGCTGTGCGCATTCCCAAGCTGGGCTTGGAGATTCCAAAGGCGAGCCGATGGACGAGCGCCAGCCTGGCTTCACAGGAGCGGGGAGGAGGGGGTCATAGTAGGAAAGAGAAGAGAGAAGAAGATGGAGTGAGAGAGGAAGAGAGAGACAGCGTTGGTTGGTTGGTGGTTGTAGGTTGACTGGGGGGGGGTCTTGAATGAGGGATCGACGCTGATGGACGAGGGACAGTGAGGGATGGAGGGATGGAGGGATGGAGGGATGGGG
This sequence comes from Nannobrachium achirus, assembly GCF_963921795.1. NCBI lineage: Eukaryota > Metazoa > Chordata > Actinopteri > Myctophiformes > Myctophidae > Nannobrachium > Nannobrachium achirus. The sequence goes on along the minus strand of NC_137813.1, from coordinate 21,758,701 downwards.
TGAGACTGCATGGAGGGGAACGTGCAGCTGGAGCCCCTCAAACCCCTCTCTGCCACCTCTACCCCCGCGCCCTTCCCACTCCCTAACACATTGTTCACAAACATTCCGCAGATTTTACAGAACCGTAAAAAAATAATAAAGAGAAAACATTTCAGCAATAATAAAATGTATGAACAAAAACAAAAATGCACGCTATATATGCTCACAACGAGTTGTGTGCATGTAGATCTGCTATTTTCACAATAGAACCATGTTATACGAAATGCCTCAACTCTTAGTGCTCGTCAAGGTGGGGGTGGGGGGGGGGGGGGGAGTCCCCAGTTAAACATGGCCTGAAAAGGTTGAGAACCACTGCCATAAGTGGTGTTTCATGTTCTGTCTAGCGCAACTGTACAGATTAACCATGCACACATCCCCCCTCCCTTTCTCCATCTCTCTCTCTCTCTGTCTCTCTCTCTCCATCTCTGTCTGTCTGTCTGTCTCTCTCTCTCTCTCTCTCTCTCTCTCTCTCTCCCACATACACACACACACACAGAGAGAGCTTGCACACATGCACCAGCTCTCCAGACCAGGACTCGGCATATATCTGTGCGTGCGGAGAACAAGTGAGTCTCTTTGTTCGCTGACATGCTCATCCCTCACTCCGGAGGGAACTCACTGACACACCATTTGGTCCACTACAAGAGAGACGGATGAGGACACTTTGTACCTTTAAAGAGGGGGGAGGGGGAAACAGACTGATATGACAAAGGATGAGGAGATGGTAAGCGATCAGGAGAGGACACGCTATAGGAGCAATGAGGAGGTTAACAGAAAGGAGAATAGGACAGACAAAGGGGCAAGACAGAACAGAACAGCAAAAAGTACGTGGAAGGGACCGGAAAGGAAGCAAATGTATGGTAGTGGGCATACCTACAATGCATTGCACACAGTCAGTCAGAGTTGAGAAAAGCCCACCTATAGTTTAGGTGTGACATGTTAAGACAACACGTGACAGGAGGTTACCAGTTCAGGAGCCACGGTCAAAAGAAAACAAAATGAAACAAGAACGGTGGTTCTCAAAGTGGGGTCCAGGGACATTGCATATCAAACGAGAGGTCCTTGAAATGAAAATGTTTGAGAACCACTGGTAATTATGGATGGAACTCGAAACAAGGGTAGCTCGATAACCCGATAACAGGTTTATTGAGTACCCGGTATCAATAAGCTTTGGGCTTATCAAGCTTGTTATCGAGCATAGCGGCCCATGATGTCATGTTTAAACAATCAACTAGACAAGAGGCGATCAAGAAATTATTACAGTACTATTGATAATATAAAGCCATGTAACACTGTCTTGCACACTGATGATGATTTTTTAATGATAATATTTGTTACTGTCAATTGTCATCTTCATAGATGGTGGTCAGCCACAAACTCAGTTACAACAACTGGCCAATAAAAAAAGATACCAGTTATGTTCAGAATTTGTCATCTCACATCTTTCCACAAAATAATAGAAAATGCTCAATAGTGGGCTCGATAAAAGCCCGGCTCAATAACCAGGATTGATAAAGTGCTTATTATCAATAAAAATGAATGAGCTCCATCCCTACTGGTAATGGACACATCTTTGTCAGCTCATGGACGGTCAGTCCATCGCAGTATACAAACTCTGACCTCGATCTGGAGACATTGCGTCTCAGTGGACCGGATTACAGTCTCCACTGTCTCTTAGCAGGATCCCATCGGTAGCCAATCGGCGTCCACGGCACCGTGTAACCCAGGCCATGGGAGGGCTGGGCAGGGTCAGGGGTCGGGGGCTATGGGGCTGACAGACAAGAGAGATTGATGCTCGCTGACAAAACATGAGCCCCACTTGGTCCAAGCAGCAGACTCTCCCCCCCGAACCCCACACCCCCCCAGCGCCACTCCCCAGGGACCACAGGGGGTAGAAATCTGAGGTATACCGCGCTGCAACACCCCCTCTATACCCCCCGCAACCCCGGCGATACGCACACCTAAATCCTGCTTGCACGGTCCTGCCCGGTCTTGTCGGGTCCCATACCCCGCCACACACATCGAAATCATTGCGCGTTCCTTTCACCCTTTACGGGTCCTTTTCCACGCTCTTTTAGAGTTAAATGGACACTCCGGATTTCTGGGCGTGACTGTGAAAAGAAAGCGGCGAGTGTGTCAGTAAAAGGAGCGCCGTGACATATATATTGTTACATCCAGCCGTGAATTCCTGCAGGAGTGCAAAGTAGCGGGAGATAGCGTGCGCGTGCGGCTGCGCATCGAGCAGGCCAGAGGAGAGAGGTTGGGGGGTGGTGGCGGGAGGGGGTGGTGCGGTGTTGAGGAGTGGGTTGTGAGGCTGCAGTAGCACGGCCTGTCTCAGCTGCCCTTCGGACCGAAGCTCACTTTAAAATCGGTACAAATTACTTTTCTAAGAGATCGTTACTTTGACCAGCATGTTCCTGATAGAGAAGGCACCTGAGCACCAAGAGGTTCTTCTCTATTGTTTATTTTGACCACCATTCTTCATCCCACACATGGGCGTCTGAACATTTAAACAGTAGGCCTGACATCCCGGTTTGGCAGGGAGTGTTCCAGATTCAAGATGTGTGCGCGCCGCGGGGACTGCTCACTAGTAAGACGCCTCAGGGGCGACAAGCGAGGTCGCACCATGTCTTGGCCATCTGGCCAGTGATGTATATCGGACCAGTTACACATATGGAGACCCCATATATGGAGACCTATGTACTGTATATGGAGATATGCTGTGAGAGCCCAAACATGCTTACTCAGTTTGTTACGTTAGTTACGCCCCAGGCTAGGGGTCCCTAGGTGTAACGTAACAAAAATGGACTCCCTCAAACAGATCCAGCCAACACCAGTTTAAAAGGGTTAGGGTTAGACAAAAACATGGATTTATTAGCAGACTTTAAAGCATGTTACCTCAGGGTGGGCCCTGAACAGAAAATCCTAACCCAAAAATAAATACATTACTTCCCAAAACAACCAAAAGGTAACCCACCCCTACATTACCATGTCTGCACTTCAATTCACCCATAGTAACACGGACAGCTAAAAACATGCTAACATTAGTGTTGCAGGCTGGCAAGAAGGAAGACATCTTCAAGCTGGTGCCAGCCAGCTTTATAGATCAGCCTAGTCCAGGAGCCAATCAGCAGTCAGGTCCACCTGGTAGCCAACCACTCACATTCACACAACACTCACACCACTCAATCACCCCAGCTGGTACTCATCACTCACTCAGCTCCACTCAATCGCCCATGCACCAATGTGGGGAAATACAGGTAAACACAGAAAATACATATATGACCCTTTAGGGCCATAACACAGTTATTCGTTATGTGAAAGTCCTATGACGTCTATGACATCTGACATCATACATACAATCCCTTTTATGTCCATACATGGAGATCCCTGTCTGTAGAACCAGCCACACAGATATGGGCTGGCTGGCTGATGTGGCCTCCATATATGGGCATTCCCATATGAAGTCCTGTTAGATATGGGCTTAATATTAATAAGGGATCTCCATGTATGGGCATAAAAGGGATTCTGTTAGTGTGGTGATGTGAAATCACAGTGACTACGGAAAACCCATAGACCGTAAAAAGGTGCACACGTCCAGACGGACGGAGCTCAGCATGTGCCGTTTCACATACTAAACTGCGACCTTTGGTCGCAATAAGTCTGACTTCTCATTACTCGACTGCGTGGCTACGCGTGTGGTTAGAGATAGTATAATGGGTCGGAGAAATACGCAGTCGGAACAATGACACGCTACCGTGTATGTGTGTGTGTGTGTGTGTGTGTGTGTGTGTGTGTGTGTGTGTGTGTGTGTGTGTGTGTGTGTGTGTGTGTGTGTGTGTGTGTGTGTTTGCCAATTGATTCCTCCTCATACACATTCGTGCAGTTGGATCACTGCTGTTGGATCCTAGTGAGCCCCCTGCCAGTGAGAAGCCCCTACCGGGAGGACGTACTGTAGCACCTCCATCCATGATATGAGGTGTCCTCCAGTCCCATGCTCTCAGTGGACAGAGTGTGAGGTGTGCCTCACACACTCTGTACGTATGTAGATACTGAAATCTGTTAAAATTGCAGGCGCTGCCAAATGAACACTGCTACTGTTTTTGGCCTGCCTTTTATTTCAAGCGGACTCGATGCACATTCTGTCCAACATGGATTCTGTCATGCAAGTCTGTTTCTCTATCTTTGTGTGTGTGTGTGTGTGTGTGTGTGTGTGTGTGTGTGTGTGTGTGTGTGTGTGTGTGTGTGTGTGTGTGTGTGTGTGTGCGCGCGTGCGTGCGTGCATATGCATTTACGCGTGTGCTTGTGTACAGAAGTGAGGAATAGCATGGAAGCCAGCAAGGAGACTTGTGGTCTAGCTATGTAGTCATAAAGACAACCGGTGTTATGTAACACACACACACACACACCCACACACACACACACACACACACACACACACACACACACACACACACACACACACACACACACACACACACACACACGCATATGCAGTACACAGAACCAAGCAACTGGCCAAGCTATACAGCGATCTGCATGCGCTCTATAAGGTAGTGAGTGGTTTTCAAGGGTTTTTCTTAAGTTCAAGGACCCAGTCCGTCCACATAGGGAATAGGGATCAATAAAGGCATGTCTGTCCCTCTGTCTACAAAAGTTAAATCATTTCATTTGATCCGATCACTGTGTAATATCAACCCAATCGATCCCATCCGCTTCTCCTCTTGCTTTTCATGTTCAGGTCTGCAGTGGCTGACCTCCTAGTCCCGTCTCTGGTTGTGTTTAGACGATCAGAGGAGCTTGGGTGAGGAGTGGGTGTAAACAGTGGGGCACCGGGCCGTTTGAAGGCGACCCGCGGGGTCACGTTCACATCCCCTGCCACTTCCACCCTGTTTCCTCCATTGATTGGTATTGTTTATCACATTAGAGCAGAGGTCAAGGAAGGGGGTCACGTCGGAGCGAGGGGCTACAGCGGACTCCCATGCATCCGACAGACGGGGCCGTGATGCTGTCCAGAGCCTGTCGGCGGACGTGAGAAAGTGGGGTTTTGGTTGGTGTCGCGCAGGGACGTGCAGAGAATGTTAGAGAGGCAGGAGCTGAAATTTCTAAAAGGGCCTTTTGGTGAAAATATCGACGCATTGTGAGCTTGGAGGCCGGCTATTTTCAGTGCTTGATACCACACTGAACCAAGCATAATCAAGTGAATACTGGAGATGTGGCGTAACGGCATGGATTTCTACACAGAGAGAGCAATTCTTTCAACATACGATGTTGCATTCAAGTTCAGGAGAGTTTGGACAAGGCAATTCTCTTGAATGCTGCCTTCATGTATGGCATTGGAAGAGGGCATTTGCATTTCTTTCACCATAGTCAAAACAGGGACGACCTCCTGTTGGTCCGACCAGGTTAACATTCACCAGGTTAGCATTCACCAGTGACGGCAGGTTAGCATTCACCAGCGTTAGTTTTACTGAGGTTAGGGTTAAGGTTAGGTTTAGGTGGTCGGGTCGGAATATTGTGAGGTCGGAATGGCACCAGTAAAAACTGCATTCATGGTCTAGAGAGGGCACCTTTTTACAGATGGATAAAAGGGTAGGGGCTCAAGACCCCCTTTGATGTCTATGTGAGCACGTGCCTGCATGATGTCGCAGACATAGAGGACGGCCGTGCTTCCAGACGGGAACGAGGAGGAGGAGCAGGGAAGAGGAAAGCCAAAATACATAACAACAAATTCAGGGCGCAGCAGAACTGGACACCTGGCGGTGCTGTCTGCCGTCTGACCCGGGGCAGCCCCACCCAGACTATAGCCCCCTCCCCCCCACAACCCCACCAGCCCATGTTCAGAGTCCATCATTAACCTGGCCATGCTCCGCTCCTCCCCTGTCATTTGCGGTGTCAGCCCTCGGCCCTCAGATCTGGGTGACACTCACACACAAGAGGCTTTTATCTCCTATAGACAGAGGCCTAGTTCAGGGCCTTATACGCGCCGTGACCTGAGTCTTCTCCGGGCCTTTATAGCCCCAGGGCATCATCCCCTCTCACCTCCCCTGCCGCCCGCTTGACCCTCTAGGTTTTGGCCTAATTGTGTGTAATGCCAGGGCTCTGCCCCCCCCCCCCCCCACACACCACCACCACCACCAAACTGCACTCCCTCTCCAACCCAGGTGGCCCCCAGAACACTACGGCGAGACCCTCAGGCTATACCAATTATTTCCCTGTTGTTGACACAGACAACCTGACAGTCTTCCTCCCACGTAACCTCCCTTCTCTCTCTCTCTCTCTCTCTCTCTCTCTCTCTCTCTCTCTCTCTCTCTCTCTCTCTCTCTCTCAGTGTCTCTCCCCCCTCCTCTCTTCCCTGCTCTCTCTCCCAGGACGGACCACCTAGGTTTTTTTCGCAGGCCTTAGTGGTGCTGCGCTGGCAGGGTCCTGTGTGTGTGCATACCAGCGGGGTGGAGGCCATTAACAAGCTGGCCCCGAGGCGCAGGCGTGACAGGAGAGTGCCAGGAGGGGTCAGAGGTCGCTCCCACTGTGGAGGCAAGACATTTGTTTACATTTTGAACCGCACAAGAGAATGTTAACCATGAACTAGATGTTTGGTTATATATATACACACCGGTATTAGGGGTGCAA
>NC_137813.1:21717032-21747032 GCF_963921795.1 Nannobrachium achirus | reverse complement strand
TTTCTTACTGATTTACGAGTTGTTTTGTTGGTTTACTTCATCACGAATGCTTTCATCATCTCACGCACACGAATGAAACGCTCACGCACACGAATGAACCGGCCAATAATCACGTGATCGGCAGAGAGCCAATGGGGGTGCGGCCTTTCCACTAGCCAATCATAATTCTCCATTCTTGGCAGCAGTTGCCATGTCTGGTAAAAGTGAGTAATCTGTTGTTTGTTCCTCACATAATATACCTATATCCACACGATATTTGTTTTTAAACTATTGACTAAATTGACTAATCAATCATTTTTATACATTAAATAAAATAGAAATGCATATATTATTAATACACACGATAAAAGCACTGATAAAGGTCACTTACAGATGCTGCAAATCAAAACTAGACAATTAACCTTGATCCGGCCCTGACCTTTTTACTGTAAATACAATATTTATTGTTTCTTATTTTTTTCTTATGATTGATGATACAATGGGCACAATAGCCTAATGTATTTTATTATTCTGTCATTTAATGTACATAGCATCCATGAAATGTGAAATGGATGATTACAAAAACAGACCCTTTGGCCAAAACAAACTAGTTACTATGATGAACAGTGTTTCATAACAGATTACAGTACAACTTTGACTGTACAACCTGGATTAATGAACATTTTGCTAATAAAGAATGCAATCAATTCCTAATGTAATTTTTTTACTTACCAGCAGACCCTCTGATGTTATAACCAAGCTAAATAAGTGTTCATGTACAATAGGTTATTTCACATTGATGTTAGCAGACAGTGATGACCAAGATCAACTTTAGGCTGGAAGGAAAACATGCTACAATAGTCAAATACAACTGCACAGAATTATATTTTATTAGACAGTGGCTCCACAGTGTTTGGCAACCAAGTTAATCAAACAGATTTTCCTGCTGAGTCCCCGTTTCAATGATGTGTTCAATTGCTGAATCTTATTTGTTAGCTTCTTTCTACATGAAAACTAATTATAATAGAACTTGCAGAATTAATTGTACAAAATTATCGATGTGATTGTTTAGAGATGTAAAGGATGTTTGGAGGAGGGTTTCAGTATTTCTAATGTAGGTGTTGTAACAGTAATACAGTGCCTGGAAAGGGCATTACATAGAACTGAAAATGGAAGGACCATAGGTTAAGTGTCTGTTCAGCTCTACAACGCTCTTCAACCTACTAAGGCTAGACTCATTGGCTAAGTTGACTCCTAGACAATGTCAAATCTCACAGACCTCAACAATGAAGATAGATGTCCCTACTGTGGTGTAAAATTTCAACATCTCAAAAGTGCATTCCGCTGTAATTATATTAGAAATGGGCAAATAAATAAGAATACAAATAAGCAAATACATAAACATTGCACTGCCCTAAACTATTTTTAAACAGTAACAGAGCACACATGAAACACATTAACCACTGTGTGCTGGATTCCAGGTAGTGAAGACTGTATGAGGGAGAAGGACACTTTGAGCAGAACACTTGTCGACATAACACCTGTCCAGGCAGGGAGGAACATGAACCCAGTGGGAATTAGGAACTTTGGTAACGATGCCACCCCAGAGCAAGAATATCATACAAGGTTTCATAATTTTAGATTGTAATTAGGGAAAAGCAAAGATGGGAGAGTTAAATGTTTTCATTTAGTTCTATTGTTTTAGCGATTTTAAATACTTTATTTCAGTGCATGTGTGCAAGTGCCTAAATGTGTCCTTTTAGACACAATAAGCTGGCAATTTATTTTATTACAATTTACAGTGACACTACTAGCCCCCATAAGTAACATCTGCCCATGAAAGATTGTGGTGCCTCTTTTTGAATGGACTTATTGTATCTAAAAATACATATTTAGCCATTGTACACATGTCCCCAAGCACTGAAAGCAATGTAATCAAAATCGCTAAAATTATAGAAGAAAATTAACACATTTTAACACTCATCTTGTCTTTTCTCTAATTACAATCTAAATATGAAATCTTGTAAAGGTGTCCATTCAGTCAAGTTTGCGATTCTATGTGGTGATGTCAGACGGAGAGAGAGAAAAACAGAGAAACCATCACTCCTCGTGCTCATAGCGGAGGGCGTTGTAGAAGCCATGGAAATCACTGGGCAACACCTGCTTCATTTCTTGCAGATGTTTGAAGTTCATCGCTTTAATGGTGCGGCGGCAAGTGTAGAGTGGGGACACTGTGGTGATGTTGCTCTTCCTCCTCAGTGATGGGGACTCGTAGGGCTTCCAGGCGTCTGAGTGGTCGATCTTGTACTCCATACTGCCATCAACGTTGTACAGGGGAGAAAAGTCAGGTTTTAATAATCATTAAATAATGTTTGTTTTGGTTTCCGCAGCTATGTCATTATTATGTATTCAAATACCCGATTGCTTGGAGGTCATGCACGGTGGGATCCCCAGTGACCTTTCCCGGGCGGATGGCTTTGCAGAGGTTCACCTGGCTGAAGTTTTTGAAGAAAGTGTGGTCTACATACTTCACTTGGTATGGCCTGGGATTGGTACGGGCTTCCCGGATGGCAACGACATACTCAGCTGGAATGCAGATGTCTCTGTTCCTCAGTCTTCTCTCAATCACACTGTGCACAGGATGTACTCATCATAAGAGGGATGTTCTTCGAGGAAGTGCACGATGCACGAAGCAAACTCGTTGGCAGAGAGACCAGCTTCACCCTCGTGCCATAAGTAATTTGATGCATCATGTGAAGTCATGTCATACATGGTAAAGTTATGGACACAGAGCTTGGTCTTGAAATAGAGGGATGAGGCCTGTAGCTTGGGGCAGAGCAGGAGCCCCTGAAGATCCATGCATGTCACCAAGGTCTTCTCACCTGCCTCGTCTTTGTCCTTCTGCTTCATGGCTCGTGCAGTGTCCTTTTTGTTGCAGTGCTCCTTCCATGTGGCAGCCTCAATGTTCCCAGCCTTGAACGCACAGCAGGTATCGCACTGGTCTTTCTTCGGGTGAAAAAGAGAGTAATTCAAGTCCTTAAACATTCTGGTGAACACTTGCCTTGACAGCGCCTGGATGCCATGGTCTGCACTGGAACGGATATACTCTGCATGGAGGTGATTGATGGACTTGAACACAGGCTCCAGGTAGCCTGATCTCAGACACTGCTCACGCTTTAGTCTGAAACTGTGCTCTATTCTAAGCAATTTACAGGGAGGGACTTTTTTGCGAGCGTGCGCGCGCGAGTGATCGCGATGCACGGTGATCGAGACGCACGGTGGACGCGACGCACGGTCGCGGACTGTGTGTGTGTGATTGTGTGTGTGTGTCTCTGTCTGTGCCAGTGACAGAACTGCAACCAGAAACATGTAATCAACATAAACAGCTTGGTGAACTCAGCGTGTGTGTGTGTGTGCCTTCCTCAGCCTGCCTGTGTGTGAACTTCGTTTGAATCGTTTCAACTGCTGCGCGCATTGGATATTCGTTAGACCCACCCCCCACCCCCCGCGCTCATTGGAGCAGCCGAAAATAAAAAGTGATTCCTGTACTCAGCTCCAGACCAGAGAAAGAGTCCAATCTGAGAGTGGGCGGGGTCTCTGGTCTGGAAGCAGGCTAACATCTTAGAGGACGAGGACCGGCAGTAGTGCTTATCTTCCTCAGTAGGGCTTTTCCCTCTTCTTCCTACCCACTTCAAAAAAGACCACTGCTTCAAGCCTAGGGTTGACAGGAACATGCGTTGGCACACTCTGAGTCTCCTGCCATCTACGACAAGGTGACAGAAAATGGATGCCGACCTCCTGGATTTCTCTGCTCCTGTCCTCCGTCGCTTTACACTGCTCACCTCTACCAATGATGCAACATAAATCTTCCTCTCACGCCAGTCTAATTTCTCCCAGAAGTACTTGAAGATCTCTTCTCGCTTCGACTCTTCCACTTCTCTGCAGTGCAGTTTACTGGACCTGTGGCAGGCTGCAGACTGACATGACACACCCATTTTTCTTCCCTCCTTTAACACTGACTCTCGATTCTTCCTCCCGAGATATGACTGGCCTATCATTCTACGCCTCTTCTGGATGTTGTTCTTCCAGCCCTCTGGATTTTTCCTCTTCCTACAGAGACCAGCATCAACACCTGAGGAGTCTTCTTCCACCTCAAGTCCTATATTGTGTCACAAAAAGAGAGAAAATTTGTCATTCAGACCATTAGTGTGCGAGTCTCTCTGTGTGTATCTGTGCAGCCCCTTGCGTGCACATCTGTGTGGGTATGTACATGTGTACTGTATGGATGTGTAGTTGAAAGAAAAGAGTTAAATAGCAAACATGCACCATGCAAGATACTACATTACACACATGTGCATCAATGTGTCCATATTAATAATGACAACACCTTCATTTCCAGATTCCGATTCACCAGGAGAATCACCATGTTGGTCACGTGTCAGGTGTCCAGTTTCGATCAAGCGGATCTGGGAAAGAAGAGGAACAAACAGAATGCACACGTTGACATAATTCAGTGTTGCTAGGACTTTGCATTCTTTGCTCTGGCTGACTTAAGCCTGGTTGTACACAAACCTTCTTCGTCCCCACTTGTGTCGTCATCCTCAACTCCTTCAGAATCTTCATCCTCCACATTTGAGTCCGGCTCAACTCTGTCTGCACCTAAAGAACAGAAAATAAATATGAGATGTTCTCACATTAAGTGTGAGGCGCTTTCTGGTCATGTACAGTATGATTCTGATTCTGGCACTGTTACAGATGTTGTCCAAAAATCATGCAGATCGGTACACAGTATCTCTGTAGCCGTTAAATGGAACGGGTATTTCTTACATTGATGCTCCTACATATTAGCATGCAAGCACCAGTTAAAGTTACTTTCCATCCCTCATATACACATATGCACATCCCATAACCCACACACTGCACCACAGTCAGTTGACGTTTTTAAAAGGGGACTTAAGACCTTTCTTTTTAACAAGGCATTTGCCTAGAAGGTCCTTTTAGATGCCCTTTGTGTTTTTAACCCTTCTTTTTTTCTTGTTGAACATATGTGCTTTTAAATCTTCCATGAGTTGTGTTTTATAGGTGCACTGTTCTTAAGTTACGGATTTAACAGTTTTTACCTTGTTAGTCCTGTTTCTTAATCTTTCGTTGGCCCTGTTTTGCTTCTGCTTCGCTATTTTTTTTATTTCTTTTATTAATGTAGCACTTTGAGATTTGCTTCAAATATAAAGTGCGTTATAAATAAAATGTATTATTATTATTATTATTACTGCACATCATTTCGGAGCTCATATCTTTGAACGGGTAAGGGCTAGTAATTCATAACACACCACACCACATACCTTCACTCCCAGATTGAATCAAAACAGCTGACCCAGCACTGGCAGCATCAACTTGGTCACAATCATGTGCATCTTGGAAAGTCAAAGATACAGATTATCATTAGAACACTGAATACAGCAGCTAATTATTGTAATTCATGATTAAAACACTTTGATTTCCAAATTAAACACACAAGTTGCACCACAGCCAGAATCACTACACACATCATTAAACTGAGCTGACTTATTCCTATTTTTCTTTCTATTTTTTTTTTATCCCACAAACCTTCTTCGCTGCTTTCACTGCTCTCTAGTACAGTCTCTGCCTCGTCATGTCTGCCCCTGACATACTTGACGCTAACCAAAGCACACAGCTCCTCCATAGAATACATCATCCTGAAATGTTATACTGGAAATAAAAGGAGAATACAGGGTTAAAATCAAGGGTAACACAATGGTGTAAAGTAATTAAGTACATTTTCTTAAGTACTGTACTTGAGTACAATATTGAGGTATTTGTACTTGACTAGAGTATTATCAATTTCCAATACTTTTAATCCACTATATCTCAGATCCAAATATTTTACTTTTACTCCACTACAAGCTGAATTATTTCCAATTTCCAATACTTGTACTCCTCTATATCACAGATCAAAATTATTGTACTTTAATACACAACAAGCTGAGTGCCTTTGGAGTACTTTTACTCCAATGCAAGCTCACAGTGCGACACATTGTGAGCATGTAGATCTGCCATTTTCAAAATATTTGAAATGGGACATTCTGCATAGAGTACTTTTACTTTTGGCACTTTAAGTACATTTTGATGCCAACACTTTAGCCATTTTATCAAGTACATTTTGAATTCCAGACTTTTACTTGTAACAGAGTATTTCTACATTACATTATTGATATTTGTACTTAAAGTAAAAACATTTGAGTACTTTTACCACACGTAACGGTACGTTTTTGTCCAGATGGAACCAAATGGACCCTTTATGGACCCGTTAAGGGTCCATTTGGTTCCATGGACACTCCATAGAAATTGTTGTGCTGGCAGCTTAATGTAATGGTACGTTTGTGTCCAGATGGAACCAAATGGACCGTAAAGGGTCCATTTGGTTCCATGGACACTCCATAGAAGTTGTTGTGCTGGCAGCTTAATGTAAGGTATAAGGTAAAGGTAAATGGAAAACCACATGGCAAATTATTTGATCGATAACGCCAGTTGCGGTGGGTTGACGGAGGCGAACCATGTTTGAAGCAAAATCAGTGTACGACGCTGCTTGTTCAGAGAACAAACAGACAACACAAACATCAGAGAACAATACTTTCCTTGAATAATAACAATTCACACGACGCCAAGCACAATCGTGAACATAAGAATTGACTTGTATTATCCCACATTCCCACTGACCCCCATTTAGGCCAGTGACCCAATAAGAGAACATTTTTACGGCTCTAGCAGTGATTCCCAACCATTTTAATTTCAAGGACCCCCAGTTTGACATCCATTAGGCTACTGACCCCCATTTAATACCATTTGTATCTCTGAGACCCCAACTTATATTGTAAAATCATACGTTAGCATAACTCAGAGTGTACACATGGAACCAAATGATTTGTACAGTTACATACCCCTAAGGGTCCATTTGGTTCCTAACTATAATTTAGCTGGGGACCCCCTGGAACTCCCTGGGGGTCCCCGGACCCCACTTAGAGAACCGTAGCCTATTATAGACGGAGCTAAGATGCTAATGAGGCTAGCGTTAATATTAAACTTTCTTCTTTACATCAATTAAAGACCCCGGCCCAAACACTAAAAGACACTACTGCTAAGCACAATTAACAAACGTTTTATTAGATAGATTGCTGTATTTTATGATAATAATAGCGTTTATCTTACCTCTCTCTGTCTGCTCTGCTGTGTGAAGACTGTAGCATACATATCTTGTTTCCCTTTATAAATAAAAACCGATGACAACACTAACAAAAAAAATGAACGGTAAAAAGATGAAGCATCCAAATAAAACGTATTTTGAGAAGTGATAAAAGTAGAAAAAGGTGAAAAGAAAGCATTTTTATCTAACGGAGAAAATTAACAGCACGACGCAGTCTGTGGATGAACCGGAAGTACCGAGACCGCACATCCGCGCCCGCCCCTCCCCCCTCTAACTATTGGGCAATCAAGATCTATACTAAAAGTATTAAAAAGAAAAGTACAAGACAGCTACAGTTCAGTGATACAAGGTCAACTAAAAAGAGAAATAAAAAAGATTTTGGGGTGTTTTTTTACACTGGGGTAGCCTATCTATCAATTCCTACAACATTAAATGACAGAATAATAAAAAACATTAGGCTATTGTGCACATTGTATCATCAATCATAAGAAAAAAATAAGAAACAATAAATATTGTATTTACAGTAAAAAGGTCAGGGCCGGAGGTAAGGTTAATTGTCTAGTTTTGATTTGCAGCATCTGTAAGTGACCTTTATCAGTGCTTTTATCGTGTGTATTAATAATATATGCATTTCTATTTTATTTAATGTATAAAAATGATTGATTAGTCAATTTAGTCAATAGTTTAAAAACAAATATCGTGTGGATATAGGTTTTATATAGGGCATATTATGTTAGGAACATAAACAACAGATTACTCACTTTTACCAGACATGGCAACCGCTGCCAACAATGGAGAATTATGATTGGCTAGTGGAAAGGCCGCACCCCCATTGGCTCTCTGCCGATCACGTGATTATTGGCCGTTTCGCATTCGTGTGCGCGTGATACAGATTCGTGTGCGTGAGATGATGAAAGCATTCGTGATGAAGTAACCAACAAAACAACTCGTAAATCAGTAAGAAAATATTCGTATTTTGTCTTGTTTTTTTGTTTTGGCATTATAATCACTGCAGCTTCCCCAAAAACATTCATACTTTTTTTTTTTTTACGGATATTTTTTTCCAATTAATTTGTTTACGTATAGTTTTTTTGGTAAAAATGTTTACGAGTAAAAAAAAGGCAAAGTACGAATGCGAATTTGTTTTGTCCTAAAAATAACCCCATACAGGTACCCCCACAACCTGTTAATATATTCCATATAGTTTCATCTTCACAGCACAATCATCAGTATGTTTTGGAATCATGTAAATTTGCTCACAACGCCTCGCAGCGCGAGGCGTTGTGAGCTTGTAGATCTGCTATTTGGCTAAAGTTCTCAGAATATGGACGCAAGGGTTCAAATGGTTAAGAGGAAAAAAGGTTTCTATTACACAAAGATTTGGAGGACCCCCTGTAGTAACTTTGAGGACCCCCTAGGGGTCCCAGACCTCCTGTTGAAGACCCTTGTGCTATGTGATGCCCCGTCCAATAACGTGAAATAAATGGCCGGACGACAACAGCTGTTCATTCAAATCTTTTTCTTTGCCTCGGCAGCTTCAAAGCCCCTTTACAAGTTTTAGGAAGTATCCTATAGTATTACTAGTAAGACACCTCAGGGTGACATGCGACCTCGCCCTAAAGGGCGAGGTCGCGCCAATTCTTGACTATCTGGCCAACCACAGTGTTTCTCTGACGATTCTAGTTGTTATCATTCTGGGGGGAGTTTGTTCATGTTTTTGTGAGGGTATCAACCCTAGGAGACACGGGGAGAACATGCAAACTCCACACAGAAAGGCCCTATCGCCAACCCCACCGAGGGTGTGAGCGATGGGGCCTAAACATGGAAATGTGGAGAACACTATATATGGAGATAGTCCAGTCCATCATGTCATAATGGGACTACCGTCATAGACAGTAGCCATTGTTAGGCCGGAGTCAATGGCTGTGTCTATGACGGTAGTTCCATATGACATATTGGACTAGACTATCTCCATATATAGTGTTATCCACATCTCCATGTTAGGACTCATATATGGGCATAAAAAGTATGTCATGTGACATCACAGACAGTCAGCCATTGACTCCGGATTAACAATGGCTACTGTCTATGACGGTAGTCCCATATGACATATTGGACTAGACTATCTCCATATATAGTGTTATCCACATCTCCATGTTTAGACAGCCAATGACTCCGGCCTAACAATGGCTACTTTCTATGACGGTAGTCCCATATGACATGATGGACTGGACTATCTCCATATATAGTGTTATCCACATTTCGTGTAGCCGCCCTGTACAGGAAGTGATGTCACAACTCGCTGACATCACACTGACATCACAGAGGATACGGAAGGACGGTCACGAGGATACAGAAGGAAGGAAGGAAGGAAGGAAGGAAGGACACTCAAGCGACACGATTCTTCAGAGTATATGCGACCTTCGGTCGCAATTATATCAAATGAATGCCGCGAGAAAGCACAAAACGGCCTGTGAATAAACACGTCTCTAAAAGTGTCGGCTGGCACTGGCAGTAGAGGTTGGCCTACTTGGCCTACTTTGTGGTCTGAGCAGAGGCGTCACAAGGGGGGGAAAAGTGGCACTGAAGGCCCAAGGGCCCAAGGTGGAGGGGCCTGGAATTATTTTATACTTTAGCTATTGAAAAATAGTACATACAAGCTCGAGCTTGTAGATCTGCTATTTTTGCAAAGTCGTGAAAACGTGTGCAAATCTTTGAATATATGCCTATTTTTTATGGGGGTCCGTGGCCAAATATATATACTTTTGGGGGTCCTTCACATGAAAAGGTTTGAGCACCACTGACATAGACACATAGGTTTTTCAAAAAACCTTAGAAGGATTTGAAACATTCTTCACAGACTTGTTCACGATTTTTCAAACATAGCAGATCTACAAGCTCGCAGTGCGGCACTCGGTGCCACGCTGTGTAGCCAGGGCCCGGAATAGGCTCTATGCATATACGCCATTTTGTTCTACTTCCGGGTGTCTTTCGACTTCCTTCACAGGTGTTACTGATGATACTAATTAAGGCTCTGTTTGATTTATTGTACAGTGGTTCTTTAATTTCAAGGACCCCCATAACTCTGTACAAATGGAATCAACAAATGGAAGCAAATGGTCCATTTGCTTTCATTTGTACACTCTCAGAGTTACACACCTGTAGTGGGGACATTTGGAACCCACTCAAGGACACTTTAAGACCCACTGGTGTAGCAGAGTGTTTCCAGTGAGCCAACATGCACAATATCAGCACCCTGACTCTGTTTGACCAGAATGGAACAGACCCTTCATTCGTATCATCGGTAACACCTGTGAAGGAAGTCGAAAGACACCCGGAAGTAGAACAAAATGGCGTATATGCATATAGCCTAGTGCGACACCCCTGTGTCTGAGTGTAGGGGGCGGCTGAGGGGAGGCGGAGCAGGGCAGAACCTAATGCTCTGTGATACAGCTCTCTGTTAGCATTGCAAACTATCAGTTTACTGTGTTAATTGAACATCTAATCGCCTGCATAGAGCAGATGGCCCGGAGGGTGAAACATCTCCCCCCCCCCCCCCCCCCCCCTCCTTTTTGGGTTTTATTTCTGGATCCGCTAGATGCAGTGGTGTAAAGTAACTAAGTACATTTACTTTTTTACTTGGTATTTTTAGGTATTTGCACTTCACTTGAGTATCTCCAATTTCCAATGCTTTTACTTCTACTCCACCACATCTCAGACCCAAATATTGTACTTTTATTCCACTACAATTATTTGAAAACTTTAGTTACTTTGTAGATTGATTACAGTAGTATAACTAATCAATCTAATAACTACATAGCCGATCTACAAGCTCTCAATGCGTCATGATGCGACACATGTGAGCTTGTAGATCTGCTAATGAGACACTCCGCAAAATGTCGACTTTTGCTTTTGCTACTTTAAGTACATTTTGATGCCAATACTTGTGTACTTTTACTCAAGTAAATTTTGAATTCTGGACGTTTACTTGTTCTACATTGCAGTATTGATGCTTTCACTTAAATAAAACATTTGAGATGGAGCCGTGGAGGTGGGAGTCAGGGCCCAGGACTGAAGCCTCCCTGTGTGGACACTTGGGACCCACTCCTCCCCTGGCCTTTGCCGACAGCAGGGCTGAATTTAGGACGAAGGGGAAAACTACGCAGGGAGATATTTCAGTAAACTCTGTGTCAACAGCGGCTTGTGCCAAACCAAACTCCATTTGCACTTGTTTCTCTCCTTAATCGCTCATCTAAACAAGCGCGAGGGTTTAGGGTGGAAAGGAGGAAAGGGGACAAGTAGGAGGGAGGTGGAAAGGTGAGGAGGCAAAAAAAAAAAGGGGGGGAGTGGATGGGGGTTTGCCAAAATAAATGCATGAATACTGTCTTTGACTGACTGGCATCTTTGAAGTGAGCTATAATTGCAGGCCTCTTGTCCAGCGTTGGAGCCTGTGGCGACCCGTGCCTCGGCTAAGCTGAGATGTCTGGCTGCAACACTGGGCAAAACGTCATGGCTTAACAATAAATGGAGTCGCGAGGCCTCGGTGCGACGTTATGCAATGTCATGCTTTAGCGGCGGTGGAGCGGAGCCACGCAAAAGTAAATCATTCGCTGCACGGTTGTTGATGACGAAGTTGACAAACCCCTTGCTATTTATATCCTTCCATTGCAGCACGGACGCCATTCCAGCGATAGGAAAGCGGCGGCGTTCCACATTGGGTTCCACCGCTCAGGCGCTTTCCTGCGCCTGAAAGGTGACGGCATGCGTTAGTAGGTAGGCCCGAGTACTGCAGTGCAGCGAGAGTTAAGGAGGAACGTCACAAAGCTCCTTTCAGAGCAGCTCACATCCAGCCATTAGGTAACACTCCACTCCCAGCTAGCTCAGCAAACCCTCAGGACATTCAGCTCTAACTCTGTCTAGTGTACTCCACAGCACTGTACATGGTTCTCTCCCAGAAGAGCACATGGCACTCACTGTATGTGTGTGCACTTGCAGGCACATGCACGTAATCCATACAGTACAGCTTACATGCATACTTCTTTGTGTGCTCCTGCATGTATAGGTTGCATTGCAGGTACAGAACTTTACCTCAAGCACATGTGGTTCTCTCTTTTTCTCTTGGAGTGACGGCCCATCATGTCACACTGCATGCTTTAAATACATGAATTTGAGACCCCTAGCCAAAAATGCTTTGGACTTGGCTGCATCAGCCCTCGGTAGAATAACCTCAAGCAATACTCTTCCAACTGGAGACCTGTGTTGCATATCTTTAACTAGAAGCAGTGCTCTTCCGAGCACAGGTCTCCACCAGGCCACACAAATCGGCCTGTTATAGCGCCACCATGAGGCTGATTTAAAAAATGTGGGGCAGAGGTTCTGAATTAGCATCCAGGGAGTGTGTGTGCTCAGTTTGGCAGCGATCGGGCCAACGGCGCCGGAGATTAGCTGGTAACAACCCGGCCACACAAATCGGCCTGTTATAGCGCCACCATGAGGCTGATTTGAAAAATGTGGGGCAGAGGTTCTAGATTGGCATCCAGGGAGTGTGTGTGCTCAGTTTGGCAGCGATCGGGCCAACGGTGACTGAGATTAGCTGTTCACAAACTGCGAGGACGCACGCACGGACGGACGCACGCACGGACGCACGGACGGACGGACGGACGGAGGGGAAAACATACTCTCCCTCAGCCTTCGGCTGGTGGAGACAATTACTACCCTGACCCGATTACTCTGGGTGATAAAAATATCCTGCCGTCATTACCGTACGTCCTTCAATGGGTAAACAAAGCAACACATGAATTTGATTGGCTAGGCTATCACCAGACACTGTCACCCAAAGATAAAATATGTTCATGTTTTTGGACGGCGTTCCTCCGCCCACTTTTCGACTATCACCTCTTTGCCTGCTTATCGCCAGTAGTTGCCGGGTCCCATTGACAAATAACGCACTTCCGGAAAATAAATCCGGCTGTCGCCCGCTGTTAAAACGAACCGAAAAAGTGAAAACTGCCCCCAAAAACAACGCCAGCTTGTAGATCAGCTTGTAGATCAGCTATAGATCAGCTATTTGTGGCAAAGAGATATGTGTAGAGTAGGAAAAGGAGCTGACAACTTATTCTACGTGGTTAAGTCAGGTTCTATATGGCATGTATTTTTTGATGATACACGAGACAACACTTCAACTGGCAAAGTTCAGCGTGCAGTTTGACATAACATTCAGTCATATATTATCAAGACTATATGGTTCTTGAGGTTAGAGTTGGGGGCTGGCGGGTGGCATGTGAGCCGGATGCAGCAGGGGGAAAATAGCTGTCTCTGACCGCGCTGACGTTTCTTTCCACTTTGGGGGGATGTGACAGTAGGGTTACTTGTGATTAATATACAACCCCTTGATGTCCTATTTAGAAAATAAACTCAAACGGCCCCTTGATTATTAGGCCCAGCTCCCCAAAGAATACCTCATACAATGCACCTTTCAGCGTCGCTTTTTCCCCCCTAACAAACAGTTTTGCCCCCCCTCCCTCGTAATAGCCATGGGTGTTCCACAGCACCTTGTGAAAAGGGGAAAACCCAGCCCGGTATTGCCTTACACTACACCTCACTGTACGTACTTGTATCTTTGAACTGCCTTATTTTTTTTTTTTCTATGTTAAATCTTTTTCCTTTTCCTTTTTTTTTTCCTTTTCCTTTTTTTGACTGGAAAAGTAAACGGGAGGGGAGGATCAGTTTGGTGTTGCGGGCAGCCATACTGTGCTTGTTGGGGCAGGCAGGGGTGTCGCACCAAATTCTGGGCCCTTACTTTAACTATTGAAAAATAGCAGATAAAGCTCACAGCGATGCACAGAGTACCGCGCTGCGAGCTTGTTCTGTAGATCTGCTACTTTTTTTAGGAATCGTGAAAATATGTGCAAGTCTTTGAATGTTTCAAATCCAAAGGTTTTTTGTTTGTTTCTATGTCAGTGGTGCTCAAACTTTTTCATGTGAAGGACCCCCAAAATTATATGTATTTGGCTATTATCCCCCATCTCAAAATATTTACTTCCAGGGACCCCCCACCCAGAAGCAAAATTCGAGTTACAAATGTTTGCTTAAAAAAATGCATACTGTATGTTCAAAGATTTGCACACATTTTCACGACTTTTCAAAAGTAGCAGATCTACAAGCTCCAAGATGCGGTGCCGCGCTGTGAGCTTGTATTTTCAATAGCTAAAGTATAAAATAATAATTCCAGGCCCCTCCACCTTGGGCCCTAGTAACTCAGTCCCACTCCCCCCCCCCCCCCCCCCCCCTTGTGACGCCCCTGAGGGCAGGGACTTGAATGGCTCCTAGGGGCCCTCTTGTCTTCTGTTTGATTTCCTAGTGACGCGGATCCTGGACAGCTCACCTAGTGTGATGTGAAGCTTTGGACGCCGGTCACCTTCAGGCAGCCTTTTTTGATGTTTTTCAAGAATCTGGGCACGGTGCCAGACACACATTCCTGCTCCCCCAGGAGGGGGCGGGCGGGGGGGGGGGGGGGGCAGTGCCCTTCTTTGCCCAGGGGTCGTTTTTTTTTTTTTGCAGCCCTGAGAAATGCCAGCCTTCTTTCTACCAGGTCTGGTTTCAATGAGGCTCCTAACCTCTCCAGGGGTATCTATTGTCACTCAAATCACCCCCTAGGAACCATGTGGGCCTCTCATGTGGGGGTGCATAGCTGTGGGTAACCATGAGGTCAGTAATTCTCTAACCATAAAATCATCCTCCAGCAGCTCTTTGATGGTTATTCCACCATTCCTGCCCACACACACAAATTGTGCATGTGACCCCGATGTACAGTAAATCTGACAGTGGGCCCAATCTGCGGCATGCATCCTCTCTCTCTCTCTCCTCTCTCTCTCTCTCTATCTCTCTCTCTCTCTCTCTCTCTCTCTCTCTCTCTCTCTCTCTCTCTCTCTCTCTGCTATCTGTAGCAGAAAGCTCCCCCGCCCCTCACCCTCCCCCTTGCATGCGAGCCCCTGCTGCTGCTGACTGAAGAGAATCTCAGCCCCGAGTCGAGGAGGGGTTGCGGGTGGACCTGGCTATACTAGGCACGTGCACACATAGACATCAAAGGGGGCTCAAGCCCATGCGCCCTTTTACCCATCTGTAATATGTGCCCTCTCCGGACCATGAATGCTGTTTTTTACTATGGTGAAAGAAATGCAAATGCTCCCTTTCCATGCCATACCCGAAGGCAGCATTCAAGAAGATCGCCTTGTCCAAACTCTCCTGAACTCGAATGCAGCGTCTTATGTTGAAAGAATTGTCATCTCTGTGTAGAAAACCATGCCATACGCCGCATATCTAGTAGTGACTTGATTATGCTTAGTTCAGTGTGCTATCAAGCGCTGAAAATAGCCGACCTCCGAGCTCACACCGCTGCGACGCGTTGTGAGCTCCTTGTGGAGGTCCTTGTCCAAACTCTCCTGAACTTGGAGCGTTCAAGCATCAATATGTTGAAAGATATGCCCTGTCTGTGTAGAAATCCATGCCATACGCGACACGCCACACCTCCAGTATTGACTTGATTATGCTTAGTTCACCGAAAATAGCCGACCTCCAAGCTGCGACGCGTTGTGAGCTTGGAGGTCTGCTATTTTCGATATGTTCACCAAAAGGCCCTTTTAGAAATGTCATCCCCTGCCTCTCTAACATTCTCTGCACGTCCCTGCTGGCTGCCATCCAGCAGCTTGAACCCCAAGGCCCCCCACCCCCACCCCCACACACCACCACCCCTCTACCCTTCAGAGTACACACACCTGCGTCTGTGCCTGCCTGGGCCTCCTCGGCCTGCCAGTCTAAACCCCCGGGAGGGTCTGATCCCGTGGATTACACACACCGTTTGATCCACTGCAATCTGACGCTCTCTCACACTCTCAGACGCTGCTGCTGCCGGGTTTCTGCGGTTCCGACTTCTGACCAGGACACTCTTGAGCACGGGTGTCGCACCAAATTCTGGGCCCTGCAGGGTACAAGGATTCACTGCGGGGCCCCTGTGCTTTAACTATTGAAAAATAGCAGATATACAAGCTCACAGCGCGGCACCGAGTGCCGCGCTGCGAGCTTGTAGATCTGCTATTTTTGAAAAATCATGAAAATCTTTGAATATTTCAAAGATGTCAGTGGAGCTCAAACCTTTTCATGTGAAGGACCCCCAAAATGGTATGTATTTGGCCACGGAACCCCATGAGTTCCAGGGACCCCCCAGAAGCAAAATTGAGTTACAAATGTTAAAAAATACATATATTCAAAGATTTGCACACATTTTCACGACTTTTCAAAAATAGCTAAAGTATATAATAATTAAGGCCCCTCCACCACCTTGGGCCCTAGTAACTCAGTCCCACTTTCCTACCCCTTGTGACGGTGCAGGAATGTATGCACACACACACACACACACACACACACACACACACACACACACACACACACACACACACACACACACACGCACATTCGTGGTGTATGCACATGTGCATACATACACCTGCATTATGCCAACACACACACACACGGACACACATGCATAATGCAAACGCATGCACGCACACGTACAGTGGCAACACAGATGTACAAACCACGCGTGGGCATTGATGAGAAAGCTATACAGTACAGACGCTGCAGATATAAGCGCTCTCTGTGCGCCCGCCGTGCCCGCGCTTCCCGCCTCTTTGGGAGAAATTCGTGTTCCCTCCCGGGGAGTCAGCAGACTTGGAAGGAAGCGAAGGGGTTTGGGTTCGAGACAGGCACGTGCACACTTAGACATCAAAGGGGGCTTGGGCCCCTGTCCTTTTATTCCGTCTGTAAAAAGTGCCCCTTTCCAGACCATAGATGCAGTTTTTACTATGGTGAATGCCATTCCATGCCATACCTGAAGGCAGCATTCAAGATAAAATTTCCTTGTCCAAACTCTCCTGAACTTGAAGCGTTCAAGTATCTTATGTTGAAAGAATTGCCCTCTCTGTGTAGAAATCCATGCCGTTCGCCACAACTCCAGTATTCACTTCATTATGCTTAGTTCAGTGTGGTATCACTCACCGAAAATAGCCAATCTGCTAGTTTCGATATTTCCACCAAAATGCCCTTCATTTATAGCCTAGTTCCAGACCCTGAATCGCTAGCCACACCCCTTTAATTTTTTTGTTTGGCGATTCAGGTCTAGCATCGCTCTCATTGAGGAGGGCCTGCCTCGGTTGAAAATCCGATCGGCGAATCAGCGCCGTGAATCAGCATCTTGTGATCAGCGTGGGTGGGGGTTTCCCAGAACTCATGTGTGTTTCCAAGTACACCAGCGCCGCCGCCGTACCGTACCGCGCATCGCGTCGCTATAAAATGCGGTAAATTGCGGTAAAATGCGATCGTATCGATCTCGCTATGAAACACCAGTAGCAGGCATGTTATGTTGTGTTTGATTACTAGTTCGTAGTGCTCCTATTCTGACTGTTTCTTTGGTTAGCAAGTAGCACTAGCAAGCAACAGGCTAGCCACTAGCCAGTCACACATAACAACACTATGTCATGTGTTGGTCGGTGAACCAATCGCTGAAGACTGCCTCTTTTTGGCAACGCCCATCCCTGCAAACGCCGTAGGCGGAACCGAGTTCAGACTGAATAATGAAGTGAAACGAAATGTTAATTCAGGCTGAGTGTCAGGCTACTTCATTTAGACACTTCAGCTTAGAGTTAACCTAGAATAACCATAGTACAATCAACATTTCATCATACCACAATCATGGAATAACCATAGTACAATCCACATGTTATCCTATCACAGTACATTCCATTACAACTAAATGCCACAGGGAGGAGGCCGGGGAGGTGGAGGATTTTTTCCAACACCCATCACACAACCTGCTTTGACAGCTGAACATGTAGAATGAGCAGTAAGCATGAGGACTACACTACACTGAGCAAAGAGGGCGTGTGTGAAGTAGCTTGCAGCGAATGAGAATGAAGTAATGAACGTGGGCGTGTGAATTAATTAACTGTTAGCGAATGAAAGAGCTGGGGGGGGGGGGGGGGGTATCCGGGGTATATCTAGGACTCTAACTTCCGTGTCGAAATGAACTACGCTGCGCCAGATTTTTAGAAATGTCAGCCCCTGCCTCTCTAACATTCTCTGCACATCCTTGGTGAAGGGTCTGGGTTCGAGGGCACACTGGTCGGTGTGCGCCCCTTCATACCGCCCCACCCCCACCCAATCTCGCCAAACCCCGGCACCAGCCTCACCTTCTCACCACTCCTGGCTGGCACGTCTGAAATTACAGCAGCCCCTGCTGCTCCACATCTCCCTCCATTCTCCACACATGCCAGAGGGAGGGGAGGAAAGAATAACAGGCCTTAACGCCCTGGTCTATCTCCCTGTCTGCCAAAGACCCGGCCTGCCCTGCCAACAGATAACCATTACAGCTCATGGAGGGGGGCGGGGGGGCGGGGGGTGCTATAGGATCACGTACGGGGAGAAGGTGGGTGAGAGTGAGGGAGAGAAGGGTTGTACTGCTCACTCCATGGCAGGTGGTTGTGGCGGGGGGGGGGGGGGGGGGGGGTCAGGCAGAACAACTCAGAGATTGGAATGTGAAAAGAACGTACTCGCGCGACACATACATACAACGAAGAATAAATCAGGACATGCAACACAGTAGGTTGACACCGCAACAGTTGTATTTTCTTCTCCTCTCTTTTCTTGTGAGAGATGCCCGGCATAAACCAGCCATGACCAGAACAAACCAGAGAGACAGTAAGGAGGAGGAGAAACAGGGACAAAGCAATGACAAGCATGGACAGATGAGAGACTGCAGAGCAGACAGATACCCGTAGATAGACACTAGATACATGTAGATCAGGGGTCTTCAACTGGGGGTCCTCAGAGTTACTACAGGGGGTTCTTTAAATCTTTGTTGGATAGAAACTTATTTTTTCTCCTTTTTTATATTAACCACTTGAACCCTAACGTCCATATTCTGAGAACTTTAGTCAAAAATAGCAGATCTACAAGCTCTCAACGCCTCGCAGCCCGAGGCGTTGTGAGCTTGTAGATCGGCTATTTTCGGCAAAGAGGTTTGGTGTAGAGGGGGAAAAGAGCAGACTAAGTACAGAGTGAAAGGTCAAGTTTATTAAGCATTGACGGTTCAAGTACATATCTGATAAAACAAATTGACTTGAATCAAAAATACACTGATGATTGAGCTGTCAAACGATGAAATTATATGGAATCCGGGGGTCCCTGTTCATCTCTCTCTCAGCTAAGGGGTCCTTGGCCTGAAAACGTTAAAGACTCCTGATGTAGATGATTGTTATTGTTTAAGTGATTGCATATGGATGTTCGCTGTTTACAGATGCTTTAGCATGCTATTTGGATAGTTAGTATGTTATTTAAATACATCATGTTTGATGTTTACCTGCTATTCTTGTTACTTTGTAGCACTTAATTGTCTCCACCAGCCGAAGGCTTGGGGGAGAGTATGTTTTCCCCTTCGTCCGTCCGTCCGTGCGTCCGTCCGTCCGTCCGTCCGTCCGTCCGTCCGTGTGTCCGTCCGTGTGTCCTCACAGTTTGTGTGCAGCTAATCTCAGTCGCCGTTGGCCCGGTCGCTGCCAAAGTGAGCACACACATTCCCTGGATGCCAATCTAGAACCTCTGCCCTAAATTTTTCAAATGGGCCTTTTCTAGCGCCACCTAGTGGCCGATGTTCACAAAACACATTTCTGTGCACTACTCTTACAGATTTTGTCAAAAAATCCTACAAATCGGTAGGCAGCATCTCGACAGTCATGTGATCGACACAGATCTGTCCGATTTTGCATATTCCATCCGGATTGGCTAAGATTGGCTTCCAAAGTTTGTAGGATTGAGCCGTTTTGAACAAAATGCCTCAAATCCCAAACGCAAAGTGCAATTATCATGAAATCGCGCACACACGTTCCCACTAGGCCGAGGAAGAAAAGCCACTTAATTTTTTTTAAATCAGCCTCATGGTGGCGCTATAACAGGCCGATTTGTGGTTTTACCTATAACTCCACCGATTAGTTTCAAACTTTGTAAGCGCACTCCCTAGAGGCTAAGGATAAACCTTTGCCCTGCATTTTTCACACCAGCCTTTTATAGCGCCACCTTTGGACCGACTTATGTAAAACACATTTTTGGATATTACTCCTTGAGATTTTATCCAAAAATCACGCAAATCGGTACACAGTATCTCTATAGTCATGTGATCAAGTCCGATCCGTCTGATATTTCATATTCCATCCTGATTGGCTAATATTCGCTTCCAAAGTTTGCAGGATTGCTCCGTTTTTGAACAAAATGCTTCAAATCATCAACGCAGCTTGCCATTACCGTGAAATTTGCCACACATATTCCCACTAGGTCAAGGAACAAAAGCTACCTTTTTTCACATTGGCCTGTTATAGCGCCACCAGCAGGTAGCCTTTAGCAAAACAAATTTTTGGAACACAATGCTTCAAATCATGCATGCAGCGTCCGATTTCCATGAAAGATCTATGGTGAAGAACATATGCCACCCTTTTTACATTGGCCTATTATACAGTAGCACCACCAGGACACACAGCCTGGTGGAGACCTGTGCTCGGAAGAGCACTGCTTCTAGTTGCACTCTTAGTTCTCTACAGTGGCGGTTGGTATGTATATTGCGCCCTAGGCGAGGTAGTATAGCGCCGCCCTATGGCCGCGCAAAGCGCGGCCCTTCAACGGCGCCGCAAAGCGGCGCCGGAAAAATCGGTTATTTGCGGGCAAATTATGCATTTTTTCAAGTTATTTGCGGGCAAATTATGCATTTTTTCAAGTTATTTGCGGGCAAATTATGCATTTTTTCAAGTTATTTGCGGGCAAATTATGCGGTTCGGTTCTACACGGCGGCAGAACCATTTTGGGCTTAATATAATAGGGTTTATAAAAGCATGATCTGACTGTCTTAGTCTTACCTTGGGCTGGTCAGGAGGAAATGGTTCTTTCACAGTCACGCACAGTGAGACAAAGTCCTGGCTGATAGAGCCTGAGGTCTGTGTTTTGTAGAGGAAGTCAAGTACAAAATGATCCTCTCCATGTGATGTTTCAGGGCAAGCAGCTATATTATAATATCTACCGGTAGTCACGTCCATAGTAGTGAAGAGCTCGAACTCCATGCTTTATTTTTAACAGATGTTGTTTTCAATTTCAATACTGGCGCGTGAATATGACATCACATCAGGAGGGGAGGGGGGGGGGCTGCCTGGAGCTGCCAGCCTCTATCACTACCACCAGGGGGTGTTGTTGTATTCGGTCTGAGTGGACTGTTGATCTTACGTCTGCTCTGCAGGGCCGTCACTTTACTTTTTTTTTTCTTTTTCTTCTTCTGGCGCCCCCGCAAAGTGGCGCCCTGGGCAATGGCCCCGCTAGCCCCCCCTGCCGGCCGCCCCTGGTTCTCTATTTACGAACCCACTTAGCATGTTGTTTGTTGATAGGGTTCACAGTTCATACCATTTTCTCCAATCTTGTAGCCTAGTCACATTTGTTAGTGGTGATAAGGCCTATAAGGCCTAAATGGTTAATTGTAAGGGGGCAGGCAGTATTGACATTTTAAAGATAGACAGAGAGACGGACAAACATTGAAGAGAGAGCCTTAGAATATGTACCCCTTAACAAGATAACAAATGAAAGAATGAGAGGGAGAGAAAAAGAAACAAAACATATGACGCTGAAGCAGTTCTGCTGTAAAAGCTACACTATGTAACCCTTTTTTGATCGGCGCAAATCACTCCCACGTTTTTCAATTACACTTTATTTGGTCCAATCTGTATGGTAGAGTATGTTATTACAATATAGCTAAGAGGCAAAGAATAAAGACTCCAAATGTCTTTTATTAGTGTGGTTGCCATTAGGGAAATACATATTGTTCATTTCCGAGTTTATGGAGTAACATTTAGCCAATGAAGAAGCAGCATTATCGGTGACGTCACCTCTATGCAGCCTCCTCATTGGCTAAAAGCAGTTTTTGCTGCTTCCTCATTGGCTAACTGTGTTATGACATGACACATGCTAAAACTAAGATATCTGAGAGTTAATATCATTTTACACATAAAAGACATTTTATGTTGAGGCGACTTCCTCGTTAATCAATCTTTGATATGGTCCCGGCTCCGTCCCGTTTTCAAACCGTTTCTACAAAAAACATGTCACCTACTGTATTATAATGTAAATCTTCGGGGTGTGACATGACACCATTAAGGAACCAGACATACAAGGATTTCCTAACAAATGTTGACAGAGGCAGTAAAAAAAAGTTCAAATGTGTTCTTTTGATGATTAATAGACGTTTTATTGAATTTTGATTAAACACAGAAGAGAGAACAACATATGTTTACAGCAAAGATAGTTACCCTACAGGGAAACATTCCCTACCCCACAAAATGTCACATTCCTGTGTGTACTGATCTAATAAAAGCATCAACAAGCATTCAATAAGTATTTGATTTTCATTAGAAGGTCTGGAGGTCTGCAGATCAGCTGACACCTCATGCAGTGCACTTCATGACGACTCCAGTGGTGGTCACACCATAAACGGTACCAAGATCGTATGAGACGTGTTTCATGGTCGTGCCGAAGGGAAGCCCCTTCCAGCTGGTCCCCTGCGGAACTGCTTCGGAGACGCCAAGTCTGTTGGGACACAATATTGATGTATGAATGTTAGTCACACACCGTGGTATTGAGTCTGGGGCGGAGCGTCAGGGGGGAATTGGGGAGGTGGCCGCCTAACGGCTTATATGATCCTTGCAAAAGAAATGTCTGTGATTCCATTTAAGATACTTGACCTTATAAAACATTATTAAGCTTCATAATGTGTTATGATTATTGATATAAAGCATTATTAACATGTAAGAGTACTATAATACATAGTTATAAGCAGATTATAATGCATTATAAGTAAGTTTATAATGCATAATAGACATGGACTTTGGAAATTGTCAATTGAAGATTACATTATTATTATTATTTAGACCAGTGGTTCTCCACCTTTTTAGGCCGCGACCTCAAAATACTCATATTCTAACGGGGGACCCCCTCCACCCTGACGATCACTAAGCGTTGAGGCATTACATTTTGTATAACATGGTTCTATTGTGAAAATAGCAGATCTACATGCTCACAACGCCTTGTGAGCATGTAGATCTGCTATTTTCAAAATTTCTGCCTTGATTGAGAACCACTGATTTTTTAGACTAATGTTCAACAGAAACTCACTTCTACAGAAACAAGTTTTATTTATAAACCACTATTAATAAAGCTTAGTTCAGTGCAGTGTGCATGCAGAAGAAAAAGAAAATCTAAACCCAATATGAAACAAAACGGTAAAACAAAGGGTTGTTAAAGACATTAAGATTTCAGTGTTCACAAAAACTGGCAAAAATACACTAAAGAGTACATTTTGCTCTTGCTCACCTTTCGTAAGCTTGACCAGGCCGGTTCACCCCAAAGACTTGGCCGTCACTCCCAACCTCAATCTGAACGAGACCTCCTACAATGTGCTGCCAGCCTCCCAGTGTGTATGCGCAGGTGACTGCAGACTTGAGCTATACATTAAAAAGAAAAACACATCATCAACATTTAGTACTCATCTTCGTAGCCCAAAGAATGCCTTTGCACTGATCATAATGCAGCTGCTATAAATGTGGCTAAATGTTATTTATATGAGGAAATGTTATTTGCAACTATATTACGATGACTGCTATTACATCTTGTGTGAAATGTATTGTTTAGTCGTCTTTGTGTTTATTTCTATAAACATTATTGTAATTATTATGTGATATTATGTTACTGCATGCGTTATGTGCTGACGTGTTTTGCGTTCCTGCTTATTGAAAAAATGCAGATAATGCTTATAAACATATACAAAGCAAAATGCTCACGACTAACCATAGCAAGTTTGGTTAACTTGCATGGTCATAACCGATACACATTAGCATTTTGTTTAAAAAAAGTGGAAATGTCGGTAAACTACTTTGTCCTCCATTTATTTGAAAATTTGGATTTGCTATACCTTTTGGGGATTTCTTTCCAATTCCTACTTTTGCTGTGTTTATGTAGCCTTACATTAAGTCGCACCGGTAGTTGCTTCTGCTTTGCTGACGTCTATGGCTACCGGAGCGTCTTACCGTCTTTGAATACACTACCACTGCAGGCTCCACTAAATCTCATCTAGTTGCTCGACACATGCACTAATGAAAAATATAAGACTACGCCAGAGTTCTCATATCGCTTACCGACTCTGGCGGAAACTGTTCACAATGTAATAGTCCGTTGTTTTCAATAAAAATGCTTTTTACCAAGTCTATGTCCGAGTGCCGCTCTGTTTTTCCTGCATTTCTTCTTTTGCGCATGCGCAACAGCGCCAGTTTGATGGCCGGGAGGTACTATTGCTCATTTGAATTGAGCAATAGTACCTCCCGGCCACCAAAGGGGCGCTGTTGCGCAGCTGCAACAGCATTGTTTTCAAAGAAGAAATGCAGGAAGCCATGATGAAAAACAGAGCGGAGAGAAAAGGCACTCGGACATAGACTTGGTAAAAAGCATTTTTATTGAAAACAACGGACTATTACATTGTGAACAGTTTCCGCCAGAGTCGGTAAGCGATATGAGAACTCTGGCGTAGTCTTATATTTTTCATTAGTGCATGTGTCGAGCAACTAGATGAGATTTAGTGGAGCCTGCAGTGGTAGTGTATTCAAAGACGGTAAGACGCTCCGGTAGCCATAGACGTCAGCAAAGCAGAAGCAACTACCGGTGCGTCTTAATGTAAGGCTAGTGTTTATGTAGTATCTACTCTGAGCCCATGTGTAAAGCCTGAGATCTTCAGAACCTGCATGCTGATGAGGACAAAGGTTGATGGTACCTTTGTTGACAGGCTTGGCTCTGGAATGACCTGCCTGAGGAGCTCAGCTTGAGCTGTCTCTCTTTCCTCTTTTAAATACCTTTTTTAAAAGTTATTCTTATCGCAAGGAATTGACCGATCGCTATGCCCCTCCTAAAGCCGTCCTTGTCCAATGCCAAGTTAGCAACAGGTTACTAACGCAGCTGACTTGGCAAGCTGCCATGGCGGCGCGCATCGGTGTACTGCGAGCGAGTCTGGCTGCTAGATAGAGATGGGATTTATGGTTCTTTGAAGTGAGCCGGATCTCTGACTCTGAGATCCGTTCCTTTCAAAGAGCCGTTCAAAAGACTGGCTCATTTTAGTTACTGGTTACTTTGTAGATTTTGATTATGATTGCAAATCACTTCCACCCAAATAGGCCTATACATTTTGGCCATTGGATACATTTCTGGCATTTGAAAATAGGTGATCTACAAGCTCACAATGTGTCACGTTGCGATGCATTGTGAGCTTGTAGATCGGCTATTTGCAAATGATTTTTCTACATTTTACTCATTGGAAAACCTGTGAAACAGGACATTCTGCATAATGAGTAGTCTACGTTCTAATATTGGTAGGCTACTTTAAGTACATTTTGATACCAATACTATTTTACTTTTACTCAAGTACATTACTAACATTCCAAACTTGATTGCAGTATTGATATGTTTACCTAAGTAAAGATATTTAGTACTTCCCACCACTGTTCATTAGAAAGGAACGGCTCCCTACTGTGAACCGAATCATATCGTTCATTTCAAAGAGCCGTTCAAAAGACTCGATTCGTTCGCGAACGTCCCACCCACTCGCTCCGTGTCACAAACACTGAAACAAAAACAGAACGGATTGCACTGACCTACAAACCCACAGGAATAATTTAGGAGCACTTCATGAGAAAATATAACTGGTAACACTTGTGTACTGTATGTTAATCTGACTTTAGTATAGGCCAGAGCCCTAGAATGGAGAGTTGCGTCACTCCCGTTCACTTCATGGGGCCAGGTCTTCTACGCACACATCTATTGGCCCCATTCACGACCCGCCCACTCAGCATCCCCCGGGTGCTGAAGTCCCGTTTTGAAGGGGTAAATCCTACTATTGCCTATGGAGTTAGCACAGAAATCGCAAATTTAATGCAATTTCCGAATAGTAAAGTATAAAATACGGCTAGCATGATCAAGAACACAAGATAGTAAACGGCACAAAGCATTATAATTTACTTTACCGTTAGAAATAACGATTTGTTGGCTTTAAGTCCAGTATAGTTTCCCCTTCGAAATTGAAGTCAGCACCCGGGGAAAACTGAGAAACGGAAGTAGGTGGGCGGGCCGTGAATAGGGCTAATCGGCGTATAGTGACAAACGGCGAACCGGAAGTTTACAAAATGCATTGAAGTCTATGAGGTGTAAAGTGACAATGAACCACGTGACCAGCGCTGTTTCTGACCCCGCGGTGACACCACTCTCTGATTATACTGCTCTGGTATAGGCTATTGTTTTCTTCCTGGACGTGCGTTTGTGGCAGGCTTAACATGGGATTTTGACAGCTGGCTTCTCCTCTGCAGTCTGCACGCCGCCATGGCAGCTTGCCAAGGCACCCGCCTTAGTAACCTGTCGCTAACGTGGCATTGGGCAAGGACGGCTTTAGGAGGGGCATAGCGATCGGTCAATTGTTATTGTATCTATTTTATCTATTCTAGTTAGTTAGTTAGTTACTAAGCAGGGCCGGATCTAGGCATAGGCAAGGGGGGGCAATGCCCCCCTAAATGCCCTGTCTGCCCCACCAAAGATGATGGCATGCAAACATTTCAAAAATATTAAACTATTAGAAAAGTTATGCTACAAGGTAGATGGATAGATACACTGATAAGATATTAGAGAGAGAGAGATAGATAGGTGTAAGACCTGTTGTTTGTATTGTGTATTATAGGTATAAGTGTGCTAAAATGCTTAGTTTTTTATGCATTTCGGGTGTTTTAGCAGGTTTGTCCCCCCATTTTTTTCCGTCATGCACGCTGCTTTGTGGCATGGGCTGGAGCTGACTCCCCTATCATTTGTTCCTGCCCCACCTAGTGCTAAAGGCTAGATCCGGCCCTGTTACTAAGTTAGTTAGTTAGTTAGTTAGTTAGCTAGTTAGTTAGTTAGTTAGTTAGTTTATTTGTAACCCAAAAATCTTACGAAGAAGATTTGGTCTCCTTTGTTGACTGCCCAGCATCCATATGGGCCACAGCTGAGGTACGTCACACTGCCCGCTGCACCTAGACCTACACGATCCCATTTTACATTGCCAACACCATTGAAGGCCTTTGTGGCAGCAGACTGCAGACAATAGATGTGGTTGTGGTGGTTAACTCCAAAAACAAAATCGTTGCCTCCAGCATCCAGCTGCATAAAGGTTCCTAAAGGCAGTGAATAAAAAAAAAGAAAAATCATGAAGATGTTAGGTTCAATGGTGTCAATAAACAGTCCAAATACAACATCATATCTCCCATAATGTTATTGCAAAAGTGATGATTGATCAAATTATTTTGAATGATGTTTGACGTACAAAGAAGGAGCCGGAGCTGAAAATGTATGGTTTACCTGGAACCTCTACAAAGCTGCCGCCCACGTATTTGACGATCTTTCCCTGAACAGTGATCGCCCATATGCCTGCTTCTCCCACTGAGATGTGCTTCAGGTTGGCATGTGGCAGTTCGGTCCAGGTTGAGCCACTCAGGTAATAGGCTTGATTCTTTGAGTCTAGAGCGACCACTTGTCCCAGGCCAGCTTCAACCTTCACTGCGTTGCTCAGTGCTGGGCCCTGGGTGCATCTCCAACCTGGCAGGAATACATGCATCATCATAATGAATTATCATTGGATGAAAAATCTGAACCAAATAATGTAATTCATAACATTTTCAACAAAAACAAAGTGGACTGAAGGTCAGTGACTTACCCTGACAGAGAGCCAGGTGACCCAGCACCAGCAAGAAGACTGCAGCAGCTCTCATGATGTCTCAGTTAGTCTTCCTCTCTTCGTCAGCAGCAAAATCTCAGCGTCAAATCAGAGGCAAATACAAAGAGCACTAATGTGCACACAGTCTTTATAACATGGAGGGCATTGGAGGCGGAATAGTGAAATAGTAGGCGGGCTCTAAATAGCAACCTGTTTCCTGTGTCTATCGGCCAATCATATCTTCGTCCGCTCGTAGAGAGGCCGACCCAAAAACAAGCGGCCGCCTCCTGCTAAAACTCAGCTAAGGAAATAATCACCAAAATAGAAAACCACACGCAATAATAAAATGTTATATATAAATATTATCCAGAAAAGAATACAGCAGTTTAAGAAATAAACTTGTGTACGTGAATTAGAAATAAAGAATAACCTTTTAAATTAGTCAAATGTGAATCATTTAAGATAATTGCAGAATGTGCTATCTGTTTTGTTGCTATCAGTAGCTGAGACATCATGAGAGCTGTTGCAGTCTTCATGCCTTTTCATTGATTTCCGGAGACAAAGGAATTTCCTTATGAGGCAACGCTGAAACCAATGAGTCATGCAAATAGCTCTTGACATAAACCCTTCATGATATAGTTAAAACAGAAGTCTATATGGGAAATAATAATACACCCTGGTAAAGAAATACCCAACCATACAAGGCTAATATTGAATGTTATCAACTATTGCATATTATTGAATACTGTAAAGTTCTCTAGTGGAGCTGATTAACCTCTGTTAAAAGAGAGGGAGTTTCATGGCGACAGAGGAGATGCTTCTCTCCATAATAGGAGATTTCTACTTTATCCTAATTTTAGCTCAGGTACCTTATTTCAAGTGAATGTTTTAGATGCACATGCATAAGAATCGACGGTATATTGGAATTATCCTGGAACCAAGTTAAATAGTAAAATAGGATTTGGGTGTGGACATTTGAGAGGAATAATCCCTTAAGGCATGCATTCTTTCCCAAGACAAAAGGTGATTGTAATCAACCAAGCTTCAAACGTTTAAAACCTCAGGGGGCTTTTAGCCCAAGAAAGTTAATGAAAGGAAAAGACACTCTGACGTCATTTTCTCTACCCCGCAATTCCAGTCTGCAGATTCATCGCACTGGGACTATAGATACTCAACTCAGGAAAATAAAAGAGAACATGTCTGCTGTTTTTTGATGTGTGTTCATAGAGGTATCCAAAGAGCACAAAGTATGTTTCTGAACTAGCTAGTATCGCGAGACTGTACACCCTTTCGGCAAACTCTTGATATTTCGAAGTCCCGCTGTTTCGAATCCACAGTACTCCAGTTAGTGTAGGATAAGGGTTAGGTTAAGGTTTAGAATTATTCAGGTCACTTGCGATGGCAGGTTAGTGTTCACTGGTCATTTGGACTACTGGCTGCTCGAAACAACGGCATATCAAAAACATCACTACCTTTTCTGGCATATCTTGCAATACTTAATCTCGCACAGTACTTACAAAACAAGTGATTATAAAACGACCTGTGATATGTCTTCTTTTATATTCCTGAAATGACAAAGGTCTCAATCATTAATAAATAGTGTTTGTTAATGAGTTGGTCTAGCCGGCTCCATTCACTTGCATGTATTTCATTGAACTTCCGGGCAGAGTTTTGACACGCCTGAGTGTCATGGCTGTATGCAACCTGATGGTCGCTTATCTCCCGATTAGGGAGTCTTACTTTTCTTAGCCTAGGATAGACCATAATCACACAACAGCATCCTACCATTAAGTAAATAGTCCTTACCCGTTCAAAGATATGAGCTCCGAAATGATGTGCAGTGTGTGGGTTATGGGGTGTGCACTGTGCACACAGTATATGAGGGATGGAAAGTAACTTTCTGGTGCTTGCATGATAATATGTAGGAGCATCAATGTAAGAAATACCC
>NC_137813.1:21637032-21712032 GCF_963921795.1 Nannobrachium achirus | reverse complement strand
TTCCTGTCGTGAGCTTATCTCATTCCCTCTCTCTTCTGTCTTGTCTTTTCTGCGGTGATTACAGACCATACCGGCTCGCCATCACACGCACCTCTCTTCGCGTTATCTCCCAATCGTTCCCTCTCCGCCCATGCAGCCTCCGTGTTCTTGGCCAAAGACCAGCCAGTGTCTCATCTCATCCGTGCCAAACTTGTCTTCCCGTCAGCCGAAAGCTGTTGATGTTTTTGGGGCGGACGGGATTTTTTTTTGGTATAGGGATAAGATGAGGTTCTGGTTCAATGTGAGTTATACTGTAAATGCACAATAGGGCATTAATGACCAGTGATTTTTCAAGTCGACTCGACTGAGAGTTGAAGTCGACTTTATTGTGTGATGACGTCATCACATTGACCGGGGGGGGTGTCAACGGGGGACAAAACCTTGAAAATTACTTAGCTCTGGACTTCATAGAATACCCTAAAGCGATCCTTTCTCCCTTAATAAAATGTTGTTAGATTCCACTGCAACAAGCATCATTGAATAATAATAATCCTAATTCCTATATAATGTTGGATCCAACACGATAAAGTTGGTGCAAAGGATATTTTCTTTTCGACTTGTGTAACGAAGTCGACTGAGTCGACTTGTCAACTTTTTGGTTAATGCCCTAATGCACACTGCATCCCCATTCACTATATGTCCCCGTAAATGGCATTTTTAATTTCGGGGGATAATCCCATAGCCCGGTTTTCGTTTGGGCATGCGCTCAGGCGGTAAAGTGGGCCCTAAGCCGCCGCCTAAGCAGGTCCCAGTGTGTTCTATGGCTCTCTGTTTATTATGATTGCAGGGCTAGTAGGTACAGAATGCCACGGAGAAGCTGTCAGAGCCTTGTCATGTCTTACAGAGATTCACGGCACCGTGTGCAGCGTCCCGGACAGGAATGCGGCGAGGGGACTCCTGCCAACCCTATCCATCAAACCAGATGCAACCAGCTGGGCTGCCTGCTGTGAGGCTTGTGCTTTTGTGGCGGGTTTCTGTCTCTGAATGCCTATATTTTAATGTGAGTCATGACACTAATAGCAAAACTCATTACTTTCCTTATTGTGTGTTGAATGCAAAAACAGGGTCTTTTTTGGGAGGTCATATTTCATCCAAACACACACACACGCGCACGCACGCACGCACGCACGCACGCACACACACACACACACACACACACGAGGGACGACACCTTTCTTCTATTACCTTGCACCAACGTCACTCCGAGGCAATGTGATCCAAAATGTTTGCTGTCATTGGGGGCTCTCATCCAACACAAGGTGTCCCATCTGAAATCAATCTGCAGTGCAGTCATAATTAATATTTCCTCCACAGACATTCCTTTGCTAAATGATTTATCGAAACGTCCTCTATACCCCAATGTGAACAAGGTGTATGTGTGCGTGCATGTGCGGGCGGTGCGCACACGCGCGTGCGAACGCGTTTGTGTGTGCGTGTACGTGCATACGTGTGTGCGCATGGTGGTATAGGTGCTGACTAATACCTTGGAGCGGCTTAGGATGCATTAGCAGGTTCTGCACAGTAATGACATTCCTGGGAGGACTGTGTCTGTTTTCACCCGCGTCTTGTAGACGTGGTTGAGAGCAGCCGGAAACCCCCCAGTCAGCAGGTTCCCCCAGCAGGCCTCAGAAAACCCTTTCAGCACCTCTTCAACAGCTCTGGTCCTCTGTTGTTGTCATCCTTTCTTTGTTTCTCCTCGGCTAAATTGGTGGAACGAGCCGAAAACTTGAAACAGAATGTGAGCATTACAGAGAGAGAGAAAGAGAGAGAGAGGGGAGTGGAGAGAGGAGGGAGAGAGAGATAGATACATTGCTATTGTGGAATGTGTTTATTGTTATTCGGGACAAAAGTATGACCATCTCATGTCTATAATGCGTTATAAGCATACTTATAATGCACTATAATCTGCTCTTAATGCAAGACTGTGTGCAATATAGAAGATAATATTAGAAGTATTACTGGAATGTAATGACGTATAAGAATATAAGATACAAGTACAGGAAAGACCCACTCTAAACCTCTTTAAAAACCTCTTAGCAGCAATGGGGGAATGCAACGCAATTGGGCAGGGATAATACAAAGTGCGGTGAGGTAAGGTATACTCATAGCCTATAATCTATACTTGAATACAGTATATTTTAAGTACACTTATCTATGTACTCCAACAGACGCAGGTAAAAAGCTCTTTCTGAGCAGTGACTGTACAATGACTGTAGTGTGTTGGATCAATTCCATGCCAGAGGCTGCAAGTTCTATTAGTATTGTGTTCCACACTGAGGCTCACTGGTGGGAACACAGAGGTTGTTTTGGGTCTGATGTGGCCTGGCCCAGGTGGTCATATATCACAACACATGGACATAGATGGAAACAGGTTCAGGAAGCAGAAGAGAAGAGAAGAGAAGAGAAGAGAAGAGAAGAGAAGAGAAGAGAAGAGAAGAGAAGAGAAGAGAAGAAGGGATAGATTCCTGTTCTGCTCTGCTTACAGATGTTATGGATCGTAACGTAAAACCTCTTCTGTGTTTTGACATTACAAGAAAAATGGAATGTTTTTCATCCCGGCCGAAAAGCCATCCGATTATATTAAGCCTCTTCCTAGACGTAAATACGGGTTCCAGAGGCATTACTTTCTCGTCATGCCACAGCTGCATTTCAAACCACCTCAACTCTACCTGCTGGGTTATCAAGACATGGGCTTAAATGACCCTCCCAAAAATAACAACATAATTAAGTCCATCCTTTTTAGGCAAACAGACCACTTGCCTACACAGTCTCCATCATCCGCCCTCTGTACCAAGGAGTGAAAACACCAAGGTACACTTTTACGGGGATGCGTTCAGCAGACAGGAAACTATTCCACACTCTCTGAATGCCATAGAGTCTGTATGTCATCTGTTCATTTAAAATATCTTTAAAATATATTCGTTTTTGTCCCGCAAGCTATACACTTTGACTAATTTGATGATGTGCAACATTCATAGCCTACAAATGTACGTGACTGCTAAGACAGCTTGGCAGCAGAGACATACAGACAAAACAAATATCACACAATTTCCAATCAATCAATCAAACTTTATTAAGGACACTTGGTCCATAGCAACATAAATAAAAATAACAAACAATACAAAAACAAACGAAGTTCCACAGCTGCTTTTCTGTCAGCTCTATTATGGAGGACTTGAGGTTAACAATAGAGCACAGACAGACAGAGAGAAGCGGAGCTGTCATCCAGCTTTGTCGTCTACAATATTTGGACGAGTCAACGGAAGTTGGAGGGGGAAGCGGCAGGGGGGCTGAGGGGACTGGAAGACGAGAATGGCCAATGGATATCAATCCATCCACAGCCTCAGCAATGTGTTCTTTTGGACACTAACTACCAGTGGTGGAAGATTTACTCACATATTTTACTGAGTAGTTCACCACTTTTCAACCTGTCTTCATATAATAGGTCCTCACTAATGTTCATAATAAAATAGCAAACATTTTTTCTATTCAGTCTGGGTCTCATAGGAGAGCTGTCATATCCTTCTACCGGTGACATCATCGTTTGACAAAAAAGAAATAAATAATATTTTTGAAAAAAAAAAAAGATTTTTATTATCACGAGAACAATGGCTTCCGCTTTAACATTGCAACCTTTTCAGGAATAGAAAGCCTGCAGTTTCTATTAGCTTGCATTTCCCATTGATGATGTCACCGGTAAAAGGATTTGACCCACCCACAGCTCTCCTATGAGACCCAAACTGAGTAGAAAAAAATTGTGATGTCTTATCATGAATATTAGTGAGGACCTATTATATGAAGATAGGTGGTGGAGTGCCCCTTTAAGTAAGAGTATATAGTAATACTGCAACATTGAAATATTATGTTAGGCTGAAGCCACACAACCTTATGGTCGCCAGCGGATAAACTATTTTTGTGCACGGCTGACTAAAAACGCAGAGAGCGCATTCTGTCCCAAAGCCAGTGTCAGTCACTTCCAGAACCCTCACCATTCCACCTTCGACTCACCCGACTGGAAAGAGGGGAAAAACCGGAGAATGTATCTGCTCCAGCATAAACGCAAAGTCGGCACGAAGATATCCTCTGCTGGCATGAAACCGCTCCATTCCCATTGAAATGTATTGGCGGAATGGGGATTCCACTGTCATAGGTACTTTTTGTGTGGCTTCAGCCTTACAAGTAAAAGTCTGTGATTCAAAATGTACTTGAGAAAAAGTTTGAAAGTGTTGGCATCAAAATGTAGTTAAAGTGCCAAAAGTAAAAGTAGCCTACACAATGTTTGAAAATAGCCGATCTACAAGCTCACAACGCATCTTTACATATTTAGGATATCGCAAAAACCTATTACTACCCATTACCTCATACTTTGGCTGTTCTGTATATCTGCTATTTCTCAAACAGTTTGACATTTTATGTCAAGTAAAAGTTTGAGTGTCTTGGCTTTTCACTTGTGAAAACGTATTTCTACATTGTGGTGGTGCTATTTTTTCCCAAAGTAAAAAAAAGAAAACCTGAGACCAGCCTTCCACCGCTGACCGTCAACAATGTGTTCTGCTGTGAGTGTGAGTTTGCCCCGCGCTGACCTTCGACAGACCGCGGGGAAGAAAGGCTACTGAAGCACCGAACCGCGCCGCGCAACAGAGAGCCGTCTATACTGCAGCCTCTCAACCAGTGGACGGATGTGGATGTAACGTATTCA
This sequence comes from Nannobrachium achirus, assembly GCF_963921795.1. Taxonomy (NCBI): domain Eukaryota; kingdom Metazoa; phylum Chordata; class Actinopteri; order Myctophiformes; family Myctophidae; genus Nannobrachium; species Nannobrachium achirus. Next base: position 21,707,294 of record NC_137813.1, on the reverse strand, counting down.
TCTCCTTACACAATGTCCACTTGTGTCATGTTTAGTCACCACTCTTGGCCCGCACTTCAACTTCCCAAGAAATGTGTTTGTCATCCACTGGACAGCAGTGGCTCAGGGGTAGAGTGGCCGGGAAAGCGGGGTTCCCAGTTCGAGGTTCCCAGTTTGATCCTGGGCTCCCCCAACCCCAGAGTTAGTGTCAAAGTGTCATTGAGAAAGACTCTTGTACCCCTAACTGCTCCCGATGTGCAGGTTGGTGCCTTTCCTGTGTGAATGTAATGCACAATCTATGTAAAGCGCTATATAAATGCACCATTTATAGAAATGTATTCTTTATTCATTTGGGGAAATACATAATTATCTCTTCATTATATATATATTTTTTTAAAGGGACTCTATAACACATGATTGACATGTTTCGGTTTGTTTGATGGTCATCATAGTCGCTATGGAAACAATCTGCCGCCACGCTGCCCTCCTTTTAGCCAACCTTAATGTAGGAAGATAACATGATAGTCCTTTTAAAGCTACAATCTGTGTGTTTTATGTCCATTGTCTCCCAAACAGGGGCACATTAGGAGTCCACAAATTTTATTTTTAAGGAACCCATTTGTACACTCTCAGAGTCAGAGAGACCTGTGGTCATTCAGGGCTAGCTCTAATCTGTTTGTGTACTCATTTTGTATGTCTTTGGCAAAAATATATGTTTTGACTAAAGTGTCCACCACAAGAAAGCATGGCGGATAGAGCAAACTGCACCAATGTCCAAACTACAATAAAGATGGCAGTTCATTCTAGTTCAATCTGGTGTGCCTTTTGCTTCAAATAACTTACTGATATTGTCAAATAGTATAGCTATTCTACCCGGCCGACACCAGGGTCTAAATAGCCTCGGTACGCAGGTTTTTATGGTCTAAATGTCTCAATGGAAGAGTAGGGAGACCACCTATCCTAAAAGGTTAGCACAAAAAAATCGAATTTGAGTACCGTTTTACAATAACAGACCCCTCGAGTTATTTATACATGCATGTTAGCGTATCACTGTGTATATAAACCGCAGAGAAGTACCGACAAAATTATTTTAAACCAATGCAAATAAGCGGATTTGCATAAGCCCCGCTGCTCCCGTTTTGTGGGCTGTGGTTTTGTCGGCCAAAATGTACAATAATGCTAATTTTGATAACAATAACATCTGGACAAGTTTTTTTGGAGACAAATTAACAACAAAACCATTTAAACTGGACTTCTCCTTTAATGATACAAATTGACAACAACACCATTTAAACTGGACTTCTCCTTTAACGATAGCCTGTTATCCTTCACAGCTTAGGGGTTTGATGGCATCAAGTATCTCACCTCAGACACCATGCTACACACAAGAAGTTGGATTCATTTTCCCCCCTTGAAGAACACCTCGTCACCCTCTTCAACACCTTTAACAGGCCAGACAGTGCAGTAATCTTTGGGCTATCTGTTCATCAAGCGGCGATAATGTCTTAAGGACCGCTCTGTGATATGGTTGCTGTGGTTTTCACCCGCTGATGTCTCTGTTGTGTACTTGTTTAAGGAGTTATAACATCTTGTTTGTACGGTCTATATGATGGAGGATGATAGCTGGAGAATGTGTGTGTGTTCATGGTTTTTGGTTTCTATGCCATAGACTAACTTTGGAGTCGTGTTACAGTACAAAGACGATTTGCTGCGTAATTTCTGCCAAGACATCTGTAAGGGTGACGTTCATGAGATTTCCAGTCAGATGTTGCTTGCCAGCAATGTGAAATTCATAGGCAGGAACCAGTGTCAATTTAACTCTAATAGTTGTCCCTCACAGTCATATGATAGTAAGAGGTTGATCGAAAATAGTTAAATTAACAAGGGATCCATCCATTTTATTTCATAATAAATACACACTTTGTAACAATTACACTGGACTATTATCATATAAACATGGGCCACAAGGCCACTATTATCCAGGGTAATTTCCACACAAAGAGACAAGATGAGGGTTTGACACACAATGGCAGATCAACAAGTTCATAAAGCTTCACTTCATGTGATGTAAAGTGCCATTTTTTATATTTCTGAAAAGATTAGTGTTTTTTTTCTTCTTTGCACATATATATATGAAAAATGCAATCAAATAAATGTAACTTGTTAAATGTAATTAGCTTTATGTTGACTATGGCACACCATAGAATAGGGACTCCAGGTTGAAAGTGGTTAAATTGACACTCAGGATACAATGTACCTTTCTTTCAACCTCAGTTCCACAATTTCCAGTCTCTCTCCACGTAACCTTCTCACCCCTCAGTCTGTTTTCATATAACCCTCCCCCCCCCCCCCCCATAACCCCCAACACCCAGCCACCTACTTCCAAACACAGGAAACCTATGTTGGAAAAGCAGCTTGTGTGTCGGCCCCACTTTAAAGTGAGGGTATTAGGAAGGAAAATAAACACGGGGCAGAGAAAGTCGCGGTGGAACAAAGTGAAACAAAATTAGCGTGGCTGCATTGCCCGCATTCTGGCTGATGTCCATGTTGATACGGAGGGCTTATGCCCGGGCTCAGAAGGACCCTATCGTTTGAAAGCAGCCACCTCCGATGCTATCTCAGCACTATTAGGCTGCCAGGATTACGATTGTTGTTTTGATTACGGCAGGCAGGGTGTAAGGCAGCCCGCCTGAATTTCCTATTCCTCGCTGGGTAATCGCCTACTAGGCCCACAGAGATTAGTGGATGTGCCCACCAGGGCGGTGTTGATTCATGCCGGTCACTCACTCACTCACTCACACACACACACTCACTCTCTCTCATTCTTTCTCTCTCTCTTTCACACACAAACACACACGCACGCACGCACGCACGCACGCACGCACGCACGCACGCACGCACGCACGCACGCACACACACACACACACACACACACACACACACACACACACACACACACACACACACATACTGTGCACACATAGATATGAAAGTGGGCTTGAGCCCCTGCCCTTTTATCCGTATGTAAAAAGTGCCCTCGATCTCCAGAAACATGCAGTTTTTTCACTATGGTGAAAGAAATGAAAATGCTCTCCTTTCCATACCTGAAGGCAGCATTCAAGAGCATATTGCCTTGTCCAAACTCTCCTGAACTTGAATGCAGCATCTAATGAATTGCCCTCTCTGTGTAGAAATCTGTTACGGCACATCTCCAGTATTGACTTGATTATGCTATAGTTCAGTGTGGTATCAAGAACTGAAAATAGCCGACCTCCAAGCTCACAACGCGCGGCGCATTGTGAGCTTGGAGGTCTGCTATTTTTGATATTTTCACCAAAAGGCCCTTTCAGAAATTTCAGCCCCTGCCTCTCTAACATTCTCTGCACGTCCCTGCACGCACGCACGCACGCACGCACTCGCATTCTTATGTTGTTGTTTCTTTCCCTTCTCAGCTCTCCTGCTTTTTTCCACGCTGTTTTACTGTCTTCACACTTCCAGGCCTCCGATCCTCTGAGCTCGCCGTTCACGGATGTCTCAGTAATCCTGGCTTGTAGCTGAGGCAATCGTTTATCTGACGGAAAAGCGATGAATAAAGGAAGATCTGTAGCGGCGCCCAAGGGAGGAAAAGACTGCTCTGCATTGAACCAGCAGTGGCTTGCTCAGAGTGAGTATACCGTACACAGGGAAATGACGTTTTATGTCCCACGGTAATGACATAAGTGGCGTTTCCATAAAGCCTCTTAATGCGCATTAAGCCTTGTTCGCTTAAATAGTTTTATGGAAACACTTCAAAATTTGAATAAACTTTCTTAATTCGCAAAAACATTTATTCGCTTGTAGGAGGTGGATTTTGAGGCTTTATCAAAAAAACTAAATGCGCATTAGTGAATGGAAACGGGTCAGCCAATAAATGCGAATAAATGACGACGTTCTGGGCCATTGTATTAGCATTAGCCCACAAAACAAACCATCTGAACTCTGTGTGTAAAGAATTCCTCCGTTTTCACAACGTGCCAGCTCAGCTGTAGCTCTTTACAGACTGTTTTGCAAAGACAACCTCTAACAGAACTTAAAACGAAGATTTGTTCAATACAAACTGTCTCAGTATCACGTTCAGTCTCTGTTTATGTGTTGTTTGTTTGTGTCGCTCTTCTGCGACCTGGCGTTTACCAAGGACCCTAAGCACAACGGTGGGGGCCAGTGGTGGGCAGGGAGGTAGGGAACGCTACACTAATTCGAATGACACCCGCAGATGGAAACAGGCTAAATTCGCTTTGTCTTAATGCGCATTTATGATAATTTGCTTCCTATTTTCAAATACGTTTATGGAAACGCAACTATAGACACTTTAATGCTACACGGTAATGAAATAGACACATTCATTCTACCCAGTGATAACATAGACACCCTAATTTACAGTACAGAATGAGACAGAATAAAGCCATAATAAGAAATATTGTGTTTGTAATTAGAAATAATGTGTTTTTAATTAGACAGAAACAAACACAGTTATACCTTAATTATCCCTACATTATGTTCTAATTAGAAATCGAATAAGGGCTCGAAACACACTGCCTGACTGCCGCAAGATTGGGCTGCTCGCCGAGGTTTTGCTCGTTTTGTGTGAAAAGCCCTGCGAGAAGATCTGGCCGTGATTATAGCGCTCGCCGATTTCTTCTTCCCGAGCATTTATAGATATCTAGCAATTGATATTTGGCTCTGTCGCAAACTGGACAAACAGTATGAAAGAGGTTGCGCACCCTGCAAGATCCGTGTTAAATGATTAGAACATAATGTAGGGGTAATTAAGGTACATAACTGTGTTTGTTTCTGTCTAATGAAAACATATTATTTCTAATTACAAACACATTATTTCTTGTTATTCATTCTGTCTTATTCTCTACTGTAAATTAGGGTGGGACGGAAAACTCTCCACTGCCTTGCGCACCTCCGTGCACCTTTTCGTTATCCTCTGAGGAAATAGAAAATACATGAATAAAAACATTTAAAAAATAAAAACGTGTTTTGCATCCAATCTCCCCCACAATGCCCAAGCATTCATATCCAGTAATGAGGTCATTATTATGCGTCTCAGGGAAGGCTTTTGCAACACTGCGTGTTAAAAGCAGCTTACACATTTTAATGGATCCATGCGAGGCAGACGGCAGCCGTGGCCCTTTGTAAATTGTTTCTTGAAGGTCGTGATATTTGCAGGCCACATTGAAAGAAACTCCAATTAAATAGGACTATATGCTGACTTTTATAAAACGCCTTTCATTATTGAAACGGTGGCGTTATTGTGTCAACGTCTCAAAAAAGCAATTCATCCAGAAACTTTTTTTGTTTTGTTTTTTTTTGTGACATTTTCCATAACAATGTATAGTCTAGAGAAGTTAACAGCATCACAATATATATATATTTTTTTTATATAATTTTTATCCCACGATTTTGCAACCCATTTTTCACCCAGTGCCAATTGCCTATGTAATCCTGGGCTCTGCTCTCCCTCTGCCGCGCCTGGGGAGACAACGGACTGACCTCGTGCTTCCTTCAATGCATGAGCATCACAATAATTTTAATCACTTTATCCATTTATAGTTTGGCTATTCAGAAATAGCAGATATGCAGCAATATGGAAAAGGTTATACAGTATCTCTGCAAACTATAAGTAGCCCATGCAGCATCCATACACAGCAGCTGTACACTGCAAAAATGAATGAACTAAGCAAGATTTGCAATCGTATATCTAGCCATAAATTCTTATTGGTCTAGTTTTAAAAATTATATTCTAAAGAAGATAAAATTGTACAAGATGATGATTTTTGTTTTAAGAAAATATTTCTTTTTTTTCTTACCATGATATTAGATCTTAAATTATAATATTTCACATTTACATCAAGTAAAAATTACCCTCTGAGACAAAGGTTGAATCCACAGTGTCACTTTTAAGAAAATGAGTAGCTCTGAGTACTTATTTTAAGTACCAAACTAGTAAAATACCCTATTGTCTTTATGTATGGATCTCAGTGTTTGATTAGGTCATATGGAAATACAATGACTACAATATGGGCATTCCCAGATATGGGGTTAATATTGATGACACCATATATGGCATATATGGATATGTCCATGGGCTTTGCCAGATATGGGCTTAATATTGATGACATCAGGGATCTCCATATATGGATATGTCCATGGGCTTTGCCAGATATGGGCTTAATATTGATGACATCAGGGATTTCCATATATGGATACATGGGCGTTGCCAGATATGGGCTTAATATTGATGATATCAGGGATCTCCATGCTGCATAAGGGCAAAAAGGGGAGTCCTACATCTTGGTCAGTGAGTCAGAGTGATGTCACAAGATCTGCACGGTTTCAGAGAAACAGCGACCGAAGTTCACAATAACTATTTTCACACTACATATTGGAATGAAAAATGTTGTTCAACATCACGTTTATTCACATTTAATTAAGTACAGTGGCTTTCAAATGGCAAGATCAGATTACATGGAATAAAGTAAATAATAAAGCAAATATATAGAAATCCCACCTCAGCCAAACCTTTAAATATAACATGTCTCTCGAAGTGGTGTTCAAATACATCATTTTGGGGGACCTTGGCATGACAATGTTTGAAAACTAAGGCATTTGTAGAATCAGGCCCAGGTCGTATGGCTCAAGTCATAACGGGTTAATTACACCACACTCATTCCTTTTGGGTTCTTAAAGGAGTAGTTCACCCCCAAAATGACTTTTTTTCTATTGATTACTCACCCCATGGAGACGTGAATTCATGGAAATGTATTTTTTGTTTTTTTGTCACATTCCTAAGCCAATAAAGCCTAAAGCCCCCATTGATTCCGGTAGGGGACCCAAAGTGTCTTTGGGTCCCCTACCCCTACATTTATTATAATCAAATTATTGACTTAGGAATGCGATAAGGGTAATAATAATAATTATTATAATTATTATTACCCATATATATATATATATATATATATATATATATATATATATATATATATATATATATATGGGTAATAATAATAATTATTATATATATATATATATATATATATATATATATATATATATATATATATATATACATGAATTAGAGTCTCCATGGTGTGAGTAATCAATCATTTTGGGGGTGAACTACTCCTTTAATGGTAATTTTTCAGTGCAATTACGTCATCAATGTCATATGGAGCAAATAACGCAATTCAGAAATGACATAAATAAACAATACATTTTCTTTTTGTAATAGCCTGGGCATTATTTTAATGTATTATGTTAGGCTTATTTCCACAGGGCTTATGACGTAAGCACGTAAGCGCACGTTAAGCGCACGTAGATAGGCTATTTGAAAACGTCACATCCGCTTGACTTCATCATCATCATCATCTTCTTCTTCAAACTCCCAACCGCTAACCTATGCCGCTAACGCTAACAGCTGTGGACTTGGAGTGGAACCGAACGCACGCACGGTAAGCTATTATTCTATTATATTCTACTTTGCACACGAATGTTGAGTGCCATAAAACAACAAGACGAGGCCACAAGCCACAAAGCCTAATTTATATTTTGCACGGCGACGGTGTCGCACGCTGAAAATAACAGATCTTGCAGTGTTATACAAGCTCACAAAGCCGACCACGCTATGCACGGAGAGCTTTTAGATCTGCTATGTTCAGCACCGTCGTGCTGCTAAGTACTTAAACATGCAATTGCACCGTGTTTTGAACTTGTGTATGGTTCATTTTTATAAATTAGGGCTTTTGCCACGTTATCATGCAAAGTGGAGGGCCTGTTTATTATGATTTCAGGTTAACCTACAACAATAAAAGAACAATGATGATAAAAAAACGTTTTATTTTTACGATGAATAACAGAACAGTAAAGTTGTCAGAGTTGCAATTGGTCCCTCCTGATGTGATCATTTTAAATGATGCCATAGCATTTCAGTGAATTCACCCCCCCCTCCCTGTCTGCCAGGTACAATATGTGACAACATGTACTGCATCATGGTTAAGCTGGAAACTACCACACTATCCATTTTACAAGGTATGTTGATATTCAGCTGATTAAATTAATGCATGACAGACCTAAATGTGACCCTTGCGGGTACATTTGAGGACCCCCACCCCAAAAAGCACTTATAATTGTAGGATTTGAGGCATTACATTTAGTTGAAGCTTGTGGATTGGCTACTTTCATCTTGGCCAATGTTGGACCATTTAGCTGGCGACCACCTTAAAAGGATATTTTACTTTCATAAACAAATGTGGGTAATTGTTGTCGACCCATGCTTTTGTGAACACCCCAGACTGTTTTCAAGTTGTTCAACATAGTATGCAGAGCATGACATCGAAGGCTCTGTTCAATATAGTGAAGTGTTTCTCAACTTTTTTTAATTTCTAGGACCCCCATAACAGTATGGTCAAAAAGAAGCCAATGAGGGTCTACTCACTTAGGTTCTCCTCACTCTGAGTTACACCTATTTACATATTGATATTCATTTGATCAGACACGCCCCTTCCTATTCAATCCCATTGTAACTTAAACCATGGTGGATATTTTTTTTACTATTTTGAAAAGCATTTTAAATGGTTCAAATAGCTGATCTACAAGCTCACAATGTGTCAATGTAGCTATCCATTTGAAGTATTTAAAAACATATTGTTCAAAGTGGTAAAAATATTGTTCAAAATGGTAGAAAAGCCTAAGAAGTTAAGCAAAAAAAATAAAAATAGAAATTGATAAATACTGTATTGAAACAACACAAAACTAGGTATAAACTAGTCCCCTGGGGATTTGCACAGTATATGGGGGATTGATTAAATGTAGGGGTGTAGGAGTCTCAGAATTAATGGTGGAGAACCCAGACATATCAGTGTCATGTCAATGCCCATATTTGGACATTGTTTCATCATGCAGCTGTTACCATGGTGACGACACTGTTTAGTTTCAGTGCAGACAGAGATGGACATACATTCCGTAAATTAATAGTTATTATATTATTGATGTGTTCATTTTGCTTTACATTAGAAGCAGACATGCTACGCACCCTCACCCAAGAGGATTTGATGGAGGTTTTTCCAGGCCAGGCTGACTTTGGCCACAGAAAGCGCTTGTGGGCTCCAATTCACCCAGAGGTATTATAACTGCATTGTTTGGCAAATATCAGTGACAGAGTTTTAAATTGGGTCAGTTATTTACCACTTTGTAAATGTTTTATCTGCTTTACTTAGAATGAGAATCCACAAGACAAATCTGGCCCTGTTGGATCCAGAACGTCTTCCTTCTCTCCACTCCCACGGTAGGAGTACATCCCACCACTCCGACATGTCTCCTTTCCGACATGTCTCCATTCCGACACTAACCCTATCTCTAACCCTAACCTGAACCCCCATGGGAGTGTTGCCACTCCGACAATAAGAAGCCAATTTCGGAGTGGCGACATGTCGGATTGGAGAGAGCCTCCCCCACGGTAGATAATTATGTAACTTTGAAAAAAAAAAAAAAGATCTACAAGCTACAATTAAAATCACACGACACGACAAATCATATTGGGACATGGGTCCAAAAATACATTTCAGTCTTGGGATTTCTTTTTGCTTTTACCTCTACATACAGCAGTTGTTTCAATGTTTTTTTTGTTGTTTTTTTTTAACTTTTTTTCTAGGTTAAAGATGAGCTACGTCGGATCTTGGCAAAGGATAACCCTAACTTCACTGAGGCCAAGAAGAGGTGGGATAGCTTCTGCTGCCAGGTCCAGTTCTACGCTGCCTGGAACAAGGCAAGCACAGCTTCCTTTGGATGGAGGTAAGTGATTTTGCTCTCATCCACTCGTCCTAGACAAGTCGCCCTTCTGGCACCCAAAATGTGTAATATCTTCCTGTTGCTCTTAGAACTACAGACCCACTCTCTAGGTTCTGCCGTGGTCTGAAGACTCACCTCTTCAGACTCCATCATAGCCCATAGCACCTGCTCTTTAACCTTAACTATAAGTTAGATTGCATTTTTGTTTACTTTAGTTTTTTCTTAGATTACAATGAGTTTGATGTATTGACCTTGCTTAATGTATGTCGCTCTGGATTAAGAGCGTCAGCTAAACGCCTTAATTGTTTACAGTAGTACATTTTTGAGTAAACAACACTGAGTGAATAGATTTACTAAGCACTTTTATTTTTGTCTCAGTTGAATTTGCTGTAGGGAGAATCAAGGCACCCTGTTTCCCTCCAGCTCCCCACCACCAAAGAAGCTGGGAGGACCCAGTGAAGCGTTGCTCCACATCCTTGAGGTAGGAGTGTCACACCAAATAGACAAAATAGCTGATCTACAAGCTCAAAACATGTCCGTGTGGTATGTTTTATGCTTGTATATCTGCTATTCTTTTTTATTTTTATTGGAATTCTGAAGTGTATTTTCTAATGCATTTATGCAAGGTTTATTAACTTAAATGAACTTAACTACAAATACATTGGACTTAAAAAAATACTGAAATCAATACTATATCGGTTTTCTGTTATTAAGTGACAAGTCGGTTTGCCAGTTGCCCATTTATGTTTACTGAAATCATTTCTATATTGTTTTTCTTTGTTTTGCTGTAGCCATCTGAAGACCCAAATCTCTACCACCAGAAGAGACCCCTCCAGAGCCCCGTCCTGATCCTGGATAGGCCCCGCTGTTTGGTTGCTGTGGGGAACACTCCCATCACCATCTTTCCAGAGGAGCAGCTGATTGACGGTCTGATCTATTTACTTGGCTATTACTACACCTTCCATCTCACGTACCCCAAGTGCGTGGCTACACTCCTGTCTGTCGTGCAGACAGAAATATTATGTGATGACATACATGACCGTGACACCACTCCATCCTACAAAAAGCCTTGGCAGAGTGGAAGACTTTTGTTGATGGGAAGTAGTGAGGTGCTAGTGAAGTGCAATAACGGATGCTGTATTTTTTATTTGTTTTTATTTATTTTATTTGTTGATGTAAAGTAGAGGTGCTTGTAAAGTACAATACCAGGTGCTGTAATGTCAAGTTAACACACAAATCCATTCATTCAAGGAGTTATTGTTTTTAGATATATTTCTAAGCCAATAATTTGACCCGCTCAAATTATAAGCCTGTGAACTGATGAAATCTTCAATGTTGTCATGCCAATTTAAGCACAGAGCCCCTATTGCAGCCTATTGCATGATCAAAATAACAACCTGTAGTATAATGTAAACCTATCACTTCACTTGCATGTTTAAGATCCTTGAAGCAAGGATATGCTTTAAGGATCTTTGCAGGCCTGTCTTCCTTGTTCAGTGTTTCATCGCTGTCTATGAAGGCCCTCCTGGCATCGAGCTCCAGCAGTTGTGCCACGTCACTCTGGTTTGGTTTAGGCCTTTTTAGCAATTCCTGAAGCGTCTTGTAATGCCTGGCCTGTGCTTCACGGCTGTCTTCGACAGTCAACCTCCACTAGTTGACTCTCCTCCGCTAAAATCGAGAACACAATACACAAATCATGGTTATAGGTTTGGAGTCTCCCAAAAAAGAAATCATAGAAGCAGAGTGAAATATTTACATTATACTACAGGTTGCTATTCTGATCAAGCAATAGGCTGAAATAGGCTCTGTGCTTAAATTAGCATGACAACATTGAAGATATCATCAGTTCACAGGCCTAGTGGATGCATCTGTCCAATGACCTGGTGAAATTATTAGCTTGGAAATATATTTAAAAAAAGAGAACTCCTTAAATGAATGAATTTGTGTTTTAACTGTGCTACACACCTATATTAACATCAGTTATTATGATGGTACTTGGAAAAACATTTTCTGAGGTGGTACCTGGTGTAAAAAGGCTTAGCCTATAGCCAAATCTACTTGCATGCAACAGGGCCATCAGGTCCATCATCTGGTGCTGGGCTCCCCAAAATCCCCAGAGGTCTCAGTGGTTTGGGACAAAATGATGGTTGAGCCACTGGATTCGTCATCACTGGGAGAAAGGTTGAGGCGACGTCTCTTCTTGGGGACGCCTCGCTTAGGTGTTGGCCCTTGTTTCTTCGGGTAGCAGTGCTTCTGTCCATGTTCACTGGCTTGCAGTATCGCAATCATGCTAGTGACTGTATTTCTCACTGTGGGGGTGTCAAAGATCTCCTGTATTTTTTGTAAAGTTAAAGTGCTGCTATTATGTTAAAGCTCTGGTACCTTTTGTTGTTAAAAGCTCTGGCAGTTTTATTTTTGCTAGTTAAAGTGCCGCTATTATGTTAAAGCTCTGGTACCTTATGTTGTTAAAGCTTTGGTGGTTTTATGTGAAAGCTCTGTAAGTAGTAATCTCTATAGTGTACGTATCTACAGTGTTAAGTCAGCAATCTCCAAATTTAGGCCTATCCAGGATCAGAACATACTCTTAAGATGTTCTGTCCGTCCGTCTGTCATGTCGGTCATCTCTAAATTTGTTAACTGTTTCCGCATGTGGGAGTATCTGATGTGGGCACTGTTTAGTGTCGGTCGTCAGCCATCTCCAAATGCGGGCTGACTTCAGTGACTTGGCAGCCATTCAAAGTTTAAAAATTGAATTGCTCTGTAAGCACTGTAATACTGTAATGACAATGTAAAGAGCACTTTATTGTCAAGTGCTTGGAGTGCCCTGACTCTGGCAAATTCAGTTGTCAGCCAATTTAAATCCAGCCTGAATCAGATCTGGGCCACATCCAGATTGGAATCTCATCTGTATTAACAACACGTGACCATTAAAACCGATCGGATTCCAGTCTGGATGTGGCCCAGATCTGATTCAGGCTGGATGTGGCTGCACTGTACATGGTGTCTTAATGACGTCAGTCATCTCCAACTTCTGGCATGTTTCAGCATCTGGCTCTTGTGGTGGTGTAGTGTCAGCATGCATGGCGGATGGACAGAAAGACATTGTGACACTGATCTCTGGTTTGGTTTGGGTCTCTTTATTGTCAAGTGCTGGGAGTGCCCTGACTATGGCAAATTCAACAAAAATAAGTGCTTAGTATGTGTTTACTGAAAAGTAAACACATACCCAGCTTCTTTGGTCGTGGTGAGCTGGAAGGAAACAGGGTGCCTTGATTATCCCTATAGTAAATTCAACTGAGACAGAAATAAAAGTGCTTAGTAAATCTATTCACTCAGTGTTTACTCAAAAATGTACTACTGTAAACAATTTACTGTAACACTCTCACACTTAATTGTTTTATAATAAATTTTGAGAACATTCATTATGCCTTCATTTATTTACTACATTTCAGGATTTGCTTTTTACCGCTTATTTGAGTAGCTTTGGGGTATTTTGGAAGGGGATTAACACTTAAATTTCAAGACCTTTAAAGGAGTAGTTCACCCCCAAAATGACTTTTCTTCTTTTGTTTACTCACGCCATGGAGACTTGAGTTCAAGAATATATTTGTTTGTATTTGTTGCATTCCTAAGACAAAATCCGATTATTGTAAATTTACCCCATTGATTCCGGATGGGGACCCGAATAGAAAATTCATTTTGAGGTGAACTACTCCTTTAATGGCTAGTTATTAGTCTCTTTGACTTGGTATTGTGCTTGAAAGGGGATTTTACCACCGATTTCAAGACCTTTAATGGCTAGTTATCAGTCTTTTTGACTTAAATATAGTGCTTGGAATGAGTCTGAACAACTTATTTGAAGAGGTTTGCCAACTAATTTTGGGTTTCTATGACTTAAATGACTAGTTACGAGTTTATTTAACTTACATTTAGTGCTTGGAATGAGTCTGAAAATCTTATTTGAAGAAGTTTGGCAACTAATTTTGAGTTTCTATGACTTAAACGGGTAGTTATGAGTCTATTTGACTTGAATATATTGCTTGGAATGAGTCTGAAAAACCTATTTGAAGAGGTTTGCCAACTAATTCTGAGTTTATATGACTTAATTAATTACTTGGAATGGGGTTTAATGAACTTATTTTAAGAATCCCTGACTTCCCTAAAGCCTTGATATATTTTCTTATTTCAAGAAATCTTACCGGGAAAAATTTTCTTACCCCACTGGCAGATAATCTTACTTGTTTTTAGTTGATTTATACTCAAAAACATATTTTTTTTCTTATATTTAGAGTAGGTTTTTTTGCAGTGTATGTATACAAGTACAGTATACATCCTGTATGTATGATATCAGCTGGCCTTTTCAAACACTGACTCTTTGCACTTGTATATTTGTCTTCTGGTCGGTGTGTGCTTACTTTCCGATCCACGCTTTGCGGCCGCGTTCAGCTTTTTTAAAAGGCACTACTTCACATGTGTAAAATTAACACCTTGCGGGCTACAGAATGGCCTCCCTGTGCCACACTCCAGCGGGACCATCGCAAACATGGAGGGCTATACTTATAAACACTTGATACTGTCATCAAAGCCCGGTTGGCTGGGGTTGGACCTGCAGGGGTGTCACACCAAATGCTGGGCCCTGGGCACAAGGATTCACTCACATTTTGTGCTTTAACTATTGAAAAATACCAGATTTACAAGCTCACAGCGCGGCACCGAGTGCCGCGCTGCGAGCTTGTAGATCTGCTATTTTTCAAAAATCGTGAAAATTGGTGCGGAGTCTAGGTCAGTGGTGCTCAAATATTTTTTATATGAAGGACCCCCAAAATTATATGTATTCGGCCATGGACCTCCATCTCAAAATATTTGGTTCCAGGGACCCCCGAAATTTGAGTTAAAAATGTTCGCTTAAAAAGTACATAATATTCAAAGATTTTAACACATTTTCACGCCTTTTGAAAAATAGCAGATCTACAAGCTTGCAGCACGGCACAGAGTACCACGCTGTGAGCTTGTATATCTGCTATTTCTCAATAGCTAAATAATTAAGGCCCGTTCACCTTGGGCCCTAGTAACTCAGTCCCACTTTCACCGCCGTTGTGACGCCCCTGTGGATCTGGCCACTGTGTCCTCTGTCCGGCACCTCTCTCCCTCGCCTGGGGCCGCGCCAACGTGGGACAGATTGGGGAGTAACGGACGCAGGAAGTGGGTTTTGGTGGATGACTACAGAGAGAGCGCCGAGCTAACAGTCACACTTCCTTGATGGGAAATTGCTCGCTGGCATACAGTAGGTAAATATCTGTTTGGATATACAGTAGTTCATCATGCATCGCCACAGTGTGTTTGTGCAGGACAAGAATAAACCGTGACCACAGACCGCATCAACCTGCTCATATCGCACATCAGTGCTTCCCAAAGTGAGGTCCCGGGTACCCCCAGGGGTCCTTAAAGGAGTAGTTCACCCCCAAAATGACTTTTTTTTCTGTCAACTATATGCATGGAGACTTGAATTCATAGATATTTTTTTGTTTTTGTCGGTTCGAAGTGAAGCGGTGAATTTTTATTCTATGTGTTCTAGAGCTATGAAATCTGTGTTCTAGATCTATACATTCTGTGTTCTTGATCTATACTTTCTATGTGCTTTAGTTCTATATTTTTAGATTCTATTTGTTCTGAATGAATGAATGATTTTGTCTGGAGAAACAAATTGTCATGTGAAGCTTGACCAATCCTCAATTGGACTGGACATGCACGGGACACGGGACAGACAAAACTATACCTAAAAATACATTTTGGGTTTGGCTACTCCTTTATTATTATTTGGCTACTCCTTTATTATTATTATTTTTAAGTTTGAGAACAACCGATTCAGTCGCTGCCTGTTCTCAGGCGTGTGTGGGTGTGTGTGTGTGTGTGTGGGGGGGGGGGGGGGGGGGGTGTTTGACCCTAAGCTCCACACCAGAGCATGGACGTCCCCTCCTCTGTGATTAAGACCTGACAGGCGGACTTAAGAAAGAGAGGCTCTGTGGCTTTTTAACTGGGGTTAGCAGGAGCCGGCGAGGCCAAGAGGTCAATGAACTTAACCAGTGTGACCATCTGAGGTCCTGTTGTCAGCCCTCAGAGGGTTTGGCTGGGCCATTAGGGGAAGAAGCCCTGGGAACAGAACACCTGTTGAGGTTCAACACCTTTGGCTGTCGACAGGGTGGAAACCCTCTATGTCCAAAACGGTTCCTTTTTTGATTAGTAAAAGATTGAAAAAAATATGGGGCTTTTAAGCCGTGACATCATTTTGTAGTCAGACCTCCAAGCAGATTTATTATCAAGATCTGTCCCTCGCTATTTCAACAGATCCGTGACAAAAATAACGACTAAAGTATAATTCTACCACTTTCCTTTCAACAACAAAGAGAAGAAAAATTAGTAAATAGTAAAAATAGTAAAAAGTTCTCCTCTGCCTACAAAATGATGTCAGACTTAACAGCACCATAGGCCTCTATAATCTGATGTTATTTATCATAGCGCTGATGGCTGATTTTACACAAAACAATTCTTGTTAATTTTTATTGTTTAGATTTTAAGTTGATGTTGCACTACTGTTTTATAAACGTTTAAATGTTTTGCTTCACTAAATTGTGGCATTTATTAATGGACGCCTTGCAGCGCGAGGCGTTGTGAGCTTGTAGATCGGCTATTTTCGTCAAATAGCTTTGGTGTAGAGGGGGAAAAGAGCAGACTAAGTACAGAGTGAAAGGTTGAGTTTATTAATTAAGTATTGACGGTTCAAGTGGTTAAATATCTGAAAACACAAATTGAAGTGAATCCAAAATACACTGATGATTGTGCTGTCAAACAGTGAAACTATATGGAATATATGAACAGGTTCATCTCTCTCTTAACTAAGGGGTCCTTGGCCTGAAAACGTTGAAGACCCCTGACGTAGGGTTTTTTTTTGGGCCCCCAGGCAGGGCTTTGCTCCAGGTCTACGGGTGTAAAACTCAGCATGCAGGGTAGAGTAGGTGGCTTTGGGTTTATCCAAGGCAGCAGTTAAAGAGTAGCACCGCAGGCGTAAAGCTGTCAGCATGCGGACACGGCCGGTGGAACACACAGCCCCGCCTGTCCCCTCAGCAACTTTACAGGAACATTTAATGCCCTTACCCCCCTCTTCCCCCTCCCTCCCAAAAAACATGTCTGTCCTCGAGAACTCCCCCCCCCCCCAACTCGCCCCTGCCACGCTGTTTAATATGCAGGCTGTGATTCCCTCCGCATTCCAACAGATAAATCACCACCGGCGGAGGAACTCTTTAGAACAAAGCCGTTAAGACTTGTTGGGGGGAAGAAAAATCTCTCGCTTTCATCTCGGTACTCGCGCGCCCTACGGATGGCGTTCTGGAGCTGTTGATATCACTTTACCTTGTCGAAGGATTCTCGCACCGGTTGATACACACTTATACACACACAGCCTCTTGGGTTGTGTGCCTATGCCTGTCAGTGTACGTGATGTGTGCACCAGGGGTGTCGCACCAAATTCTGGGCCCTGGGTACAAGGATTCACTGTGGGGCCCCCGTGTTTTAACAATTGAAAAATAGAAGATATACAAGCTCACAGCGCGGCACCGAGTGCCGCGCTGCGAGCTTGTAGATCTGCTATTTTTGAAAAAAAAAAGTTTCTATGTTAGTGGAGCTCATGTGAAGGACCCCCATAATGATATGTATTTGGCCACGGACCCCTATCTGAAAATATTTAGCTCCAGGGACCCCCCAGAAGCAAAATTTGAGTTACAAATGTTCGCTTAAAAAATACATATATTCAAAGACTTTTCAAAAATAGCAGATCTACAAGCTTGCAGTGCTGCGCTGTGAGCTTGTATCTGATATTTTTCAATAGTATATATTTAAGGCCCCTCCACCTTGGGCCCTAGTAACTCAGTCCCACTTTTCCCCCCCTTGTGACGCCCCTGTGTGTGCATGAGCACGCACGCACGAGCGCGCGCGCGCGCGCGTGTGTGTGTGTGTGTGTGTGTGTGTGTGTGTGTGTGTGTGTGTGTGTGTGTGTGTGTGTGTGTGTGTGTGTGTGTGTGTGTGTGTGTGTGTGTGTGTGTGTGTGTGTGTGTGTGTGTGTGTGTGTGTGTGAGAGAGAGAGAGAGAGAAGATTTTCTTTGATGTGCACAGGATGGGGTGGGTGAGGCCGCCCGTCTATGTGACAACGATGAGCCTTTGATGTGTGATTAAAGGAGGGTGATGTACACCTTTATGTAATCAGCGCTCGCACCTGACGGCGTATGCCAGCCCACAATGCAACACTTGTGAGAGAGGTTCATAATTTCAAAACACATGCTTATTATTATCCTGACACTACTTTTTGATCGTCACCTGCTGGTTCCCTCCTACCACGCTGCAGAGAACACTAGCTGCAGAGATACAGAGCTGTGCCTCTGAGATTAGGGATGGGACGATAATCGCTATTATCGTTTATCGTGATAAAAAACACTCACAATAATCGTATCGTGGAGATTTAAGTTTTCCGTGAAATTACCCTCCGTCATGCACTGGGACCAATTCACATTTTATTAGACGAGCTGCATATCCGGTACCATTTATACCCTCTATAATCGAGGGTATGCCCATGGCATGCATAAAGTGAATGGCAAATCGAGTGGCAAGTCGAGTGGCAAAGTGTGTTTAACATTGTTCAATGTTGTTTAATGTAATCAGACTAGAAATTCGCGGCGGCTGCGCCGCCGCTCACTTCTGGAGTTCACGTTATTGTATAGACTGATTGATTGATTGAAGAGTTTAGCACTGTTTGCAATAGAAGACGCAGTTACAATACACAACATTGCCACACACACACAGTCCCACACACACAGGAGGGAGGGAGAGAGAGAGGGGAGAGGGGGGGAGGGGGAGAGAGTGGCACGACGACGGCGATGAGTTATATGCAAAGAAATGCAAAGATGTAAAAGTCAAAGTGAGCACAAAACACACACACACGCGCGCGCGCGTTTGCAAGAGAGAAAATAGGGAGAGAGAGACGATGTAGAGAGAGAGGGGAGAGAGAGGGAGGGGAGAGACAGGGACGCCAACGTCGCAGCGTGCTTTTATACTTTTGTGCTTTTACTCGAGTACATTTTACTCGAGTACATGTTAGAGAGCAGATACGGCCGTAGGGTGGTCGCGCTTTTTGTACAGAAAGAAATTGCCAGTACCTTTTTGTGCTGTAGTGGGGCTGATGGTCGTCATTGTCACTGGAGAAAAAAATAGGTGTTGATGCTCTCCTTGTTGTGGGACTCTGCTGTAACTCTCCCTCTGGAAGTGTTGCGGGGTCCTAGCCAGTGGCGTCAGTTCAGAAAAAGCTAAGGTATGGCAACATGACTGGTGCGCGCGTGCAAGACAGCAGTCATGGTTTAGAACTAACTTTTATCTTAATTTATATTTAGAGACATTCATGGATTTATATTTAGAACTAACTTTTATCTTCCCCCCTGGACCCCCTGGACAACAGATAGACAAAGAGACATTCATGGAAAGAGACATTCATGGATTTATATTTAGAGATATTCATGGATTTATATTTAGAACTAACTTTTACTTTTATCTTCCCCCCTGGACCCCCTGGACCCAGGGTATGGTATATAGCTGCATACCCCTGCCATACCCAAGTGACGCCCCTGATCCTATGGGCGGTATTTTTCCGTACGTTCTCCCTACCGTTGAGTTGAAGTTGAGTTGAAGTCAATGCAAAGTAGGCGTGGAAGTGCGTGGAAGTGGGATGCGGCTCTTACTAAATTGTAAATATAAGATTGGACTTTTCTGTTTGGATGTGGGCTGTCAAGGCCAGAAAGTAGTTTTTTTGCCACTCAATAGGCGTTCCCGCATAACTTCCGGGTATGATGATGATGTCACGCGCATACCCTCTATTGGTAAAACGGACCTGGAAATAACATATGTCTATACTTGTTACATTCTTTTTTTCACTCTCTACCAAATCTCGATGCGTTGCGACGCGTTGTTGTGAGCTTGTAGATCTGCAATTCTTTTGGCAAATGTTCTGCCCCAGGATGTTGGGGGGGATATTTTGATTATCACGATAATATCGTAAATCACAATTTCTTTGGTCACAATAATCGTGACATGACATTTTCACATCGTCCCATCCCTAGTACAGATGTAACCAAAAGGGGTCCATGTCAGAGTTACAAATGGATCCACACAGGGTTTTTACTGTGGCCATGAATGTGTCTGTACCGTAGGTTGAAAACCACTGTCATACTGTATGGCCCGGCCCAGCTGCACTGCACATAGCCAGTGTGAAATCATGGTGAACTAACTGGAACATGGGCAGACAATTTGTCTTTCAGACTTCCCATTTCAACACTCTTCTATCTTCTCTCTCCCTCTCTCCCTCCCTCCCTCCCTCCCAACCTCCCTCCTCCCCTCTTTCTCCTCACTGCTCTTTTCATGAGAGTTTGTTTCTCAAAGGGTAAGAGCAGGGGCGTCACAAGGGGTAGGAAAGTGGGACCGAGTTACCAGGGCCCAAGGTGGAGGGGCCCTATAGTAACTTTAGCTATTGAAAAATAGCAGATATACAAGCTCACAGCGCGGCACCGAGTGCCGCGCTGCGAGCTTGTAGATCTGCTATTTTTGAAAAGTCGTAAAAATGTGTGCAAATCTTTGAATATGTATTTTTTAAGCAAACATTTGTAACTCAAATTTCGGCTTCCGGGGAGGGGTCCCTGGAACTAAATGTTTTGAGATGGGGGGTCTAGCTGTGGCCAAATACATATCATCTTGGGGGTCCTTCACATGAAAACGTTTGAGCACCACTGACATAGAAACATAAGTTTCTTGCACACATTTTCACGATTTTTCAAAAATAGCAGATCTACAAGCTCGCAGCGCGGCACTCGGTGCCGCGCTGCGAGGGGGGGCCCGCAGTGAATCCTTGTACCCAGGGCCCAGAATTTGGTGTGACGCCCCTGGGCCTGGTGGGGATCTATCTTGCACAGTGGTGGGACAAAGTAGGCTACTCAAATGTTTTACTTAAAGTAAAAGTGCCACAATGTGGAAATACTCTTTTACAAATGCAGGTATACGACACGTTGTGATCGTGAACAATTTCAAATAATTGCAGCGATGTAAAAATACAACATTTGCTGGCAAATAAAAAAAGTAAGTCAAAGAAGTATAAAATATCGAAAAACGAAAATAAAAGTTGTACATATTATAGTACCCTATGAGTAAATGTTGTTACTTTCCACCACTGGATCGTGAAAGAAACAGCACCAGTGGTTCTTTAATGAGCAGCCTTTTCTTCATTGAGACCCTTGTGAAAACGCTCTTCCTCCCCCTGCAGGGAGTGATAATGGTACATTCTGTCCTCACCACCCTGTAGTGGTTCATTCCTGACTCCGTATAGCATGAATGGAGTGATAGCACATGAATTAGACTCTCCCCCTGCCGTAAATTTAGACCATAAATAACGGCAATAAAACAATGAAATCGTCAAAGTATAGACGAGCCAAAGAGGATGGGGAAAGCCGTTACAGTATAAGCTTCCATTCATGATAGAATGTGTTGAGTGAAAGTCACCTTTAATGTGGGTCAACTTTGCTTGGCGGGAACTTTTTCCCATTATTTTGTTAGCGTTGGACTAAACGTTTCCACATTGTCCGCCTCATGGACAAAGTGTACCTCTCTGTAACAACGGGAAACATTTTTTTTTTTTTTTTTTTTTCACACACCACCATTCCACACAACATTCCCGGGGTATTGCCTTGTGCATGGGCGTCACACCAAATTCTGGGCCCTGGGTACAAGGATTCACTGTGGGCCCCCCCCATGAATGTTAACTATTGAAAAATAGCAGATATACAAGCTCACAGCGCGGCACCGAGTGCCGCGCTGCGAGCTTGTAGATCTGCTATTTTTGAAAAATTGTGAAAATGTGTGCAAGAAACCTATGTTTCCATGTCAGTGGTGCTCAAACCTTTTCATGTGAAGGACCCCCAAAATTATATGCATTTAGCCACGGACCCCCATCTCAAAATATTTAGTTCCAGGGACCACCCCAGAAGCAAAATTTGAGTTACAAATGTTCGCTTAAAAAACACATATATTCAAAGATTTGCACACATTTTCACGACTTTTCAAAAATAGCAGATCTACAAGCTCGCAGCGCGGCACTCGGTGCCGCGCTGTGAGCTTGAATATCTGCTATTTTTCAATAGCTAAAGTTACCAGGGCCCCTCCAACTTGGGCCCTGGTAACTCAGTCCCACTTTCCTACCCCTTGTGACGCCCCTGGCCATGTGAGGAGAGAAGAGCATGGCTTCCTTCAAGGAACAGAATGGGCTGTGGTTCTGCGTGCTGTTGCGGTGCTATCAGTCCATGGAGCTCAGATATTTGAGTATAAATAGCGTGAAAAGAGGGGCTGTGCCAGACAGGAATGTCGTGCTCAAGGGCATGTGTTGGACAGTGCCCAGCACGCCATGATGGGTGCTAACATTAGCTGGAGAGCTGCCAAGAAAACACGGGATGGGGTGGGGGTGGTGGGGGGCAGTCAGAGAAAGCAGAGAGAGAGAGAGAGAGAGAGAGAAAGAGAGAGGAGGGGTCAAGAGACAGACAAACAGACACACAGACAGCCCAATTCATACTTTGTCGTGACACGCTATCGTGCAACGGAGCATAAATTAGGCATTGGACCGACAGAGAGACAGAGACAGACAGACAGACAGACAGACAGACAGACAGACAGACAGACAGACAGACAGACAGACAGACAGGCAGACAGACAGACAAAGAATGGCAGTTAGAGAAAAATGTC
Organism: Nannobrachium achirus; assembly: GCF_963921795.1. Lineage (NCBI taxonomy): Eukaryota > Metazoa > Chordata > Actinopteri > Myctophiformes > Myctophidae > Nannobrachium > Nannobrachium achirus. The sequence goes on along the minus strand of NC_137813.1, from coordinate 21,684,665 downwards.
TGGTGTCTTGTTGCTCCTATAATGCTGTCTCTTACTGTAAGTCACTGTTTCTCAAATCACTGTTTCTCAACGTTGGGTCTGTGGGGACCACTATATCGGACCAAATGGACCCTTAGGCCCACAGGTCTTTAACTCTGAGAATGTACAATTGTTTGTTGTTAATGTTAACGTAACATTTGTTTTCGGTCTCAGGGTTACCGCCGGGCGCCCGGACCCCGGGCCAGACGTTGAGAACCAGTGCTGTCGCCGCGTGGCATCGGCGTACGACAGAGTATGAATCAGCGAGAGAAGAGAAGAGAAGAGAAGAGAAGAGAAGAGAAGAGAAGAGAAGAGAAGAGAAGAGAAGAGAAGGGCGCTGAGGTGATAAGAATGGCGGTTGTGTGTGGGAGAATGGGTCGGTGGTGTAATGTCACTGAAAACACCCAGGAGGAAGAAGAGATAAAAAAAACAAGAGAAATAGAGGAGAGGGGAAGATATGAGTCCATATAGTCTGAGAGGGAACAGGAGTAGACGAAAGTAAAGCTGATTGTCTGGATGGGGGGGGGGCAGGAGGAAGGGGACAGGAGAGGTGAGAGAAACAGAAGATGGAGGAGCGGGATCCCACGCTTCCCGCCAGTGTGATATTCTGCCTCCGTAAACAATCGATCGTGTTTCTGGGAAGTACGCCACGGTCTCACGTTATCTCAGGAGGACGTAGTGCTATAGTACTGCACAAAGGCTTTCGTTACCTCATGCGTTCTTGTTTTCCCCTTTATATTTCTCCATTTCCCAAAGTGACGCGATACGTCACTTTGTCCTCTCTCTCTCTCTCTCTCTCTCTCTCCTTCGCTCCCTCTCTCTCTGTCTTTCTGTCTCTGGGTTCTGCTCTCTCACTCTGACCAGGGACGTGCAGAGAATGTTAGAGAGGCAGAGGCTGACATTTAGAGGAAATATCGAAAATAGCCGACCTCCAAGCTCACAACGCGTCGCAGCTATTTTCACTGCTTGATATCACACTGAACTAAGCATAATCAAGTGAATTCTGGAGATGTGATGTAACAGCATGGATTTCTAGAGAGGGCAATTCTTTCAACCTAAGCTGCTGTATTCATGTTTAGGAGAGTTTGGACAAGGCAATTCTCTTGAATGCTGCCCTCTGGTAATGCGTGGAAAGTGGGCACTAGTCTTGCATTTCTTTCAACATAGTAAAAACTGCATTCATGGTCTGGATAGGTCTGGACGCTTTTTACAGATTGATAAAAGGGCAGGGGCTCAAGACCCCTTTGATGTCTATGTGTGCACGTGCCATGACTCTGACTGTAGATGGGGAGATCTATCTTTCTTTTTTTCCCCCCAACGTGATGAAGTGCAGAGGCAACTGGCAGCTATTCTGAGTAGCCATCACCTGCATATCTGAGACATGAAAAGGGCCGCTCGCTCGCACAGGAATGGCACTCTGAACAAATGACCTGCCGGACGAGCTTTCAACAGCTCCTTCTCACTTCTCCACAAGACGCTCTGCTGCATCAATAGGGAAGCCATTAACCTGTCATTTCAGGCAGCTGTGGTTCTTAAACTATACAATACAAAATCTAAAGTCATGCATTTAGTCACCCATTTGTGCCAGGGACTACCATTTTGTCAAGAGTTGTCCAAACGTTTCAGGAAATTATAGCGTTGAGCCTGTATAGGTCGGCTATTTTCGAATGGCTGAAAAACTGTTCCTCATTTTGCTGGGGACCTCCTGGAACCCCCTCAGCGACTCCTGGGGGTCCCCACTTTGAGAATGTGGAGTGATTGAGGGGTGCGTGCCACGTGCGTGCTTATGCATTTGCATGTGTAGCAGAGTGCCTCACAGTCTCAGCCTGATGACCTAAAAGTCTAATATCTCCCCCGGCATACATATAATTCCCTTTAGCCTAGCGGTCAAGATGTTGACTTTCCGGGTTCGAATCCCGAGCGTTGCACATATAGGCATAGCAGGTGTACAGTAAAGTATAGGCGTAGGAGTGCACGATGTGAGTGTGCACGTTTGCTGGAGTGTATAACAAGCACCAGTATACTTACGTACCCTCCCCCCCATAGTCACCTTACTGCCTTGTTTGTCACGCCAGGGGCTGCTGTCAGTCAGTCGCACAGTTGACCCTGTTATTTCCCAGAGGTCAGGGGTGAGAGGTCAGCGAGGGATTGTGGGTAGTGGGTGAAGGGAGGAGCGGAGCGGCAGGACCCCGTCGCCGACGCTGATGACACAAAGACAATAACCGCCGCGACCTCATCCCAGGGGTGTCACACCAAATTCTAGGCCCCATGGGTACAAGGATTCACTGCGGGCCCCCATGAATGTTCTTCATAGCGGGGGGGGGGTTTAACCCATTTAGACTGGGAACGCATTATTACGCATTATTTTGTGCTTTAACTATTGAAAAATAGCAGATGTACAAGCTCACAGCGGCTAAAGTATCCACGAGTTTCCAACGCCGCATTGCGCAGACGCTGTACCGAGCTTCCGGCGCCGCAGCCGAGTGTGATTTACAAGTTCACAACGGTTGCATCTGCGACGCGATGTGAGCTTGTACCGTATGTCTGCTGTTAAACCGGAAGTGTGGTCCAAACAGGTCCAAATAATCTCCAGTAAACTCCCGCGGAAACAGGTGGATAAAATAATTAAGGCCTCTCCACCTTGGGCCCTATAACCCAGTCCCGCTTTTTCTGCTTTAGCTCCACTGCCTGCCTAACCCAGATAATGAATAGCATATCCATGCATGCACACTGCACAGTACACATAAAATAAAGACATTAATTTCCATTTTCCAACAAGGGCTTTATTGAAATAACCACACCTGGTTACAGATGGACTGCTTTTTTGCCTGCATATTGTGTCTGTTAATAAATTTGAACCAATACCTCATTTCAAGCCGTCTTCATCGATATGTAAACCTCGCATGTTGATACCTCGAGATCGATACATTTTCAATGTATTGCCCAGACAAATGGACCCATATAGGATACTGAAGGGGTGCGGTCATTTCATCACCTCTGTGGAGAGGAGAATGCGACCAACAGAGCGGAGTCATCGCCGGGTATACATTCCAGGACGTCTGCGTGTGAATCACAATGCTGCTGCTGACACGGTGACGACACCCTGCAACTCCTCCTGGCTCCACCGCTACTGAAGGTTGAAACGACAGTAACACTGAAGGAGAAGTCATGTTTAGATAGTGAGTAATGCCCTACATGTTCTGGTAGACTGTTGCTTGTCAAATGCATTTTAATTCTCTCTCTTTCTGTCTCTGTCACACACACACACACACACACACACACACACACACACACACACACACACACACACACACATACACACACACACACACACACACACACACACACACACACACACACAAGCACAAACGCACACACGCACGTGCACATATACTCGTTTTATTATTAGGCATACAACACACACAAAACAGACAAAATCACGTCACATGTGACTTTCCACATTTTAAATTTAATTACGTATGTAAAATAAATACGTTTGCCCATTTGTCCCAAAGCATATGATTTTCCACATTTGCTTTTCACACCAGTCACACGTGAACTGAAACTTTTTTTGATTTTCCAAATAGCTTTTCACGTGGCAAATCACTATTGATTTGGGTTCAATCACATGGGCTTTTAAAATGGGGCCCAAAATCATCACGTGTGCTTATCACATGTGAACTGCACTTCTTCACATATTAAACAGTGTGTGTTGGGGGGCAACGACTGACGGCAGAGAATTCTGGGGCTCTGTTTTGTCACAGTGAGATTTGTGTCACACGGCAACACAAAAGGCTGCTCTGGCTGCATAGTGCACACAGGCCTCCGGCACAAAACAAGCGCACACTCTTGCTGGGAGAGAGAGAAACAAACACACACACACACACACACACACACACACACACACACACACACGCACGCACGCACGCACGCACGCACGCACGCACGCACGCACGCACACACACACACACACACACACACACACACACACACACACACACACACACAGAGATACACTCCCACACAATGGCATCTCTCTGTCACAGCAGTGGCCCTGTAGAAGTTTCCTTTTTATCGTTTTCATCACATGAGGTCACGGCCCAGAATAGAACATCATCTGAGATCTTCCAGAAACCCCTATCTGGCATCATCACCATCCTCTTTTATTGTCCACGCCGTTTGTTGTTTTTCTTGTTTTCTTGTTTTCCATCTGCTGAATGCATCCCTTGATGAGAGGAATACGAAGAGGAATGAGCGAACGGCCTGAATGGCTCGAAACGGAGAGGGAGGCGGGGAAACGGAGTGACAAAGAGGGCACGTTTGTAAAGAGGATATGTTTGTTGAGTTCCGCCCTCTCGTGCTATTAGTGCGACAGCAAGGTCAGAGGGGCCATATTTTACGAGTCAGCATTCAACAGCGCTCCTCTGACCTGCAAACCAAACAGGTGTTCCTCGCCATGGTCTGTCCGTCATGTCTGTACTCTGCCTTCAAAGTCATTAAGCACTCTCCTTCAACCTCTCCATCGTTTAGCTCCTCTGGGCTCCCTCCATTATGATGCTTATCTCCCTTTAGAACTGCTACAATATCCATGAAGCCACAAGTGAGCCCAGTGATGTTAGATCCTATCTACAAAGCCCCAGCCAGCACCCTGATCTATACTTAAAGGAGAAAATCCACCATGAAAAAGAATGTTATGCCAACAACCTGATCCATTGACGTCCATGCACGTTAACGTCTGTCTCTCTAACCCTTTCTGGATCATGTATGTTAACATCTGTCTAAACCCTTTCTGGATCAGAGAAAGGTGGTTCACGACCCACCCATCCGTCCATTTTGCAGCCAAATCCCTGTTAAAGTCGAGCTGAATTGGCTTTTTTGGGGCATTTTATTCATCAGTCTGAAACGGAACCCTTTGATTTTTTTGAACCAATCAGAAGGGACATGCAGCCCTTCAGGGGATGGGATGGTCACGTGATGCGTAATGTTTTCGTTTCAGCTTCATTAGCCTGCAGACGGCAGGCAGAGGTAGACGGCCAGTTGTGCAGAATGTTTGTTACCAAGGTGCTTATTATTCTAACCTATAATGTTTTAAAATACATATTTCAGTGTGCTGATTAGGTTTACAATGACTAATACACAGTCTGGATGTCATGCTGAATGACATTCAAAACGGAGTAGCTCTATAATTAAAAACAGCTGTGTTTGAAGGAATGTGCAGCAATGGGAATCAAATTAATATTTAGCCTTTTATGGACTTTTGATATAAAAATACACAAAAATGGTTTATTTTCTCTTTTTTTTTGGCATCTAGTGTTAGGAATGCCCATATTATTACCACAGATAAGCTCTAAAAGTGTGAAAAAAGTACGTTTCATTTCACTAGGTCTTTAAGGTTGCATGCATTTTCAGAGCATTTTTATGATCAATCAATTCGTGTTTTTTTTTCCATGGTATGAAATAGCGCTGAAACAACTACAATTATGTCCATATATGGGCATTCCCAGATATGGGCTTAATATTGATGACATCAGGGATCTCCGTATATGGGCATAAAAGGGACAAGGACAGAATTAATTTGCATAGTCTTGCTCAAGGACTCTTCGACACTAACTCTGGGGACTGGGGAGCCTGGATTCGAACTGGGAACCCTTCGGGAACCCTCCGTGTTCTAATGACGGTTTCTCTACCCCAGTTGGATGAGACAATGTCCATAAAAAGCCTGCAGCTTGCACACCAGACCTGCTGTCTCACCATGTAATGGTCAGACCTGATGAAGACCCACACACACAGATGTCACATGAAGTAGTGGAGGCCTAGCACAGACACAACACCATGGGCCACGATGAAGAGAAAACGCAAATTCTGTTTTCCATCACGGACACATCGTAGAGCGGCCCGAGGTGCAGTGAATCCCATTGTTTAGAGACGTTGAGGTTGAACGCAGGGCCTCTACGTGACTCCTCCGTCCACAAGACCACGTCATGCCACCCTGTAGTACAGACCACAGCATGACACAACCCACCAGACAGCGCATGCCACCCATACTTAAAGGCCATGGCGTCCACTCCACACCAACCAGACACCCTGCTGCCTCGCCAGGGGCGTCGATGTGGAGCATCGGAGTCTTGGGGAGAAAAAAAGGAATCAAGGGACAAAAGGAGGGGAAAACCGAGGGAAATAAAGAGGGAGAGAAAGGAGAGAATGTAGCTTCTCTTGTCAGCAATTCATGTATTTGATTTCATATCTTTGTTTTGTGTTATCGCTAGGTGGAGACTGACAGAGAGAGAGAGAGAGAGATAGAGAGAGAGAGAGAGAGAGAGAGAGAGAGAGAGAGAGAGAGAGAGAGGAGGGGTAATGTGGACATGCCCGCTGCATGTTGGCCTATCTGTCTTCTGCATCGCCGCTCCGGCAGCTCTTCTCGTTCACCCAACCCTAGTAGGAGGCGGCTTCCCATTGAACCCAGACCGCAGCTGGGTCTTCAAACACACACACACACACACACACACACACACACACACACACACACACACACACACACACACACACACACACACACACACACACACACACACACACACACAGGCATACGCGCACAGATCTCACCAAGTACGCGCACTTATACTCAAACTCACACACACACACACACACACACACACACACACACACACAGGGATTTTCTTCGCGCCGACGCCCTTGTTTAACTTCCGCGGTGCTTACCTTAAAGCCCAGCTAAGATCCACCTCTCCTCACCTGTCAGAGCAGCAACAAGCATCTGTATTGTTCGATGTCATGACATGACGATACCGCGTTCACAGGCCACCTAATGCCAAGACGAAAGCTGGCCTTTGTCTCATTAAATTACATGCCTACAGTGCGCATCTCACTCTGCACTCTTCTTCATCTCGTGTTATCACACTTTCTCACCTTCGCTTTGCTGTTTTCAGACTGGGCTGAAGCTGAACTTGCTGCCCCCCCCTCCACCATATCTCTCTCTCTCTCTCTCTCTCTCTCTCTCTCTCTCTCTCTCTCTTTCTCTCTCTCTCTCTCTCTGTCTCTTAATCTCTAGTCTGAACCATTACCTCATCCATCTCTTTCCCATCATCTCTTACATTTCGCGCAGCCTCTAGATGGGGAGCATTGTGTGGTGCCATTGTCCTGCGCTGCTGGCAGCGAAAGGTCTCCATGAAGACGCTATAACATCATCAAATTAACACAACGAACGCGCTGACATTTCCCCGTCGCTGTATCGTTTTTCCCCTTGCGCAAACACATCCGCCCTGTCTCTCTTTGTCCCCCCCCAATATGCTACACACAGTCGCACTCGCACACAGACACACACAGAGACGCACACGGCGAACCCTTCAGCACTGGAGGTCTCGGATGAACGCGTAGGTGAAATGAAACACTTATGCCACTGGCACAGGAGCCACAAAAGGCCCTACACAGGCTCTGTTGTCCCGGGACAGTAAGGTAGTTATCTGTGCCACAGTGGGAACATAAAGCAGTCAATAGATGAATGCTATCTTTATATCTGCTGCACCAGAGGTGATCTGAAACACTGCCACTGGACGTCATCGAGCCCCCGCACTGAAACGCACCCTTTGAACTACTGACAGCACCAACAGAATCAGGCCAGCTCTTTGATAACAAGGGAACTTGAGCGTTAAAAAGGGAGCATTATTTGGTTACGGCTCCATTAAAACATGTTTAACTTCGAGGAGGATGTGCAAAAACACTGGAGAGTGGAGAGAGACAGATTCTTTCAGTCAGAATGATGACTGTGTTCTTTGGGCTTTGCAAAAATAAATGGGGAGGATATAGTGATAGAGAATGTACCGTATAAACACACAGACTTTTTAGTCATCTCCGTGTAAACGCTGTAAACACTGTGCCCGCATCTCATTCAGCGGGTGCTATTTCCAGATTCCATCTTTTGTTGTTCCCCCGCCTGCCACATTTCTGAGCTAATATAGGTTAATTCTCTTAGATAAACATAATTATACCATGCCAGCACCGACTTCTCTAAAGTAATCCTAAATTGGGAAAGTGCGGTCTTATCCTTTGTTTAATCAAAGAACCTTACGCCATAATGTAGTCCCTTGTCAGAGACGTCTGGGCTCGAGGGGATCTATCGGCCGCAACTTGTGTTTACTCTACCCCGACTTCCTGTTTTCCTGTGACACATCATCTAAGGGCTCCCGCTCACTTCCTGCCCGCGGGACTGTAGGTCAGGGGCGTCACAAGGTGTAGGAAAGTGGGACTGAGTTACCGGGGCCCAAGGTGGAGGGGCCCTAGTAACTTTAGCTATTGAAAAATAGCAGATATACAAGCTCACAGCGCGGCACCGAGTGCCGCGCTGCGAGCTTGTAGATCTGCTATTTTTGAAAAGTCGTGAAAATGGGCGCAAATCTTTGAATATATGTATTTTTATAAGCGAACATTTGTAACTCACATTTTGCTTCTCGGGGTCCCTGGAACTAGATATTTTGAGATGGGGGTCCGTGGCCAAGTTCATATCATTTTGGGGGTCCTTCACGTGAAAAGGTTTGAGCATCACTGACATGGAAACATGGGTTTCTTGCACACATTTTCACATTTTTTTCAAAAATAGCAGATCTACAAGCTCGCAGCGCGGCACTCGGTGCCGCGCTGTGAGCTTGTATATCTGCTATTTTTCAATAGTTAACATTCATGGGGGGCCCGCAGTGAATCCTTGTACCCAGGGCCCCGAATTTGGTGCGACGCCCCTGCTGTAGGTAAAACCAAACCATTACATCACACTCTCTCTCTCTCTGCCTCAGGGGCCCCGAGGCCTTTAGAGGTGAACGGTAAACAGCAGTGTTTTTCTCGAGTACTGCACTTCCAGTACAATGTTGAGCTACTTGAGTACTTTCCATATTTCAATACTTTTTTCCTTTGCAGTTATTTGAAAACTCTTTGCAGATTTAGGTTATTATTATTATAGAACACAAAGGAGTAGTTCACCCCCAAAATGACTTTTTTCTCTATTGATAGTCACGCCATGGAGACTTGAGTTCGATAATATTGTTTTGTATTTGACGCATTCCTAAGACAAAAATGTATTATAGTAAATTTACCCCCATTGATTCTGAATGGGGAATCAGTGGGGGTAAATTTAGCCCTGTGACCCAAATGCATTTGGGTCCCTATTCAGGGCCTTGTATTTGCGGAAAAGAGCAGACTAAATACAGAGTTCAAGTTTATTAAGTATTGACAGTTCAAGTGGTTAAATATCTGAAAACACAAATTGACATGAATCCAAAATACACTGATGATTGTGCTGTCAAAAGATGAAACTATATGGAATATATCATAAAGTTGTGGGGGTCCCTGCTTCATCTCATCTCTCTCTCACTCTCAACTAAGGGGTCCTTGGCCTGAAAACGCTGAAGAGCCCTGCCGTAAGTTAATGCAAACTTTTTCCGCCACTGCACACGTCTCGCTGGCCCAGGGCTCCGGAGGCCTTCAGAGGGTGAATGGTAAACAGCACAATGGCTGGCAGTGGGAGTGAGTGTTAATTACTAAAAGCCAATTCACTCACTAATGACTGTTTCACTTGCGTGGGCGGGTCTTTTTTAATGGGATTTAACCGTCACAATGAGCAACAACAGCGCAATCTGTTTTTTTTAACCACACAAACCCTCGCAGCCTCCCTATATTCTATTTTCGGCAAAGAGTTCTTTGGTGTAGAGTGAAATACTAGAAGATCTTATAGTGCAGTGCCCTGGGGGACTCTGGTCAGCTAATTATATAGTTTAAGTGGTTAATGGGAGTTTGAATGATTACAGTTGACAGTGCGGCACACAGAGGCGAACCCCACTGGTGTGTTTACATGAGGCATGGCTTGATCTCATTAGAGGCTTGCTAAACAGTCAGGTGGAAACCGTGTATGTCCGAAACCGTTCATTTGTGTTATTACTGTTCTAAAAACGTTCTTTTTTTAAAATAGTGAAAATAGACGATCTATAAGGTCACAACACGTTGTGTCATTAGTTTTGTGCGAGGTTTCTATACACGGCGGCAACGGTTTATGGAAATGGAAAGTTGAAATAGGGAGATACAAGGTTTCTGCCTGGTTTCTACCATGGCCATGAACTGCGGAACACACAAAAAAACTTGATTTTTAAAGTATCAAAGGTAAATAGAATAATCGGTTGGAACTGCCTTCAAAATAATTATTATATGGCATACAATATATTGTATGCCGATCTTTTTCTTTCATGTTATTGTATAGCATGTTTTTTTATTTTCATTTTTATGGCAGTATAGTATGCCTTTTTTGTATGGTGTTCCATTTTGGCAACAAACAGTAGATGCAGTTTTTTGCAACGTATGTAGGATATGAGTATTCTGGGCAAAAACTTTTTTGCAAATATGTCATGACAAAACAATGACATGCAGTGAAGTGCTTTGGTCATATTTGAACCGTGTTCAGCAGCAGGAAGGATTATTACATTATTGATGTGGTGTAGAGTATGCTGGCTTACATTCTGAGGGCGCGCACTGGGGCGCCCCCAGTATAGTATGACATTCTTAATATTTTGACAACAGTATAACATTTTTTTTCCCACTGTAAGGCAGGTTTTCAGGGCATGGCGCCGAAAGGGCCAGGCAGCCATCTAGGAACAGGAATAGTCTGTACTCTGTACATATTTCCCCTGTATGTTATGTTTCAGTGGCTCTCAAAGTGGATTTCTGGGACTCTCTGGGTTCCTTTATGGGGGTCTAAATTGAGCCTTACAAGTCTGTAACTTTGACAGTGTACAAATGGAACCAAATGGACCCTATAGGGTCCATTTGGTTCCATTTGTACACTATGGCAATCTCAGCCATATTAATCACGGCAAAGTGTTTAGCTCTCAGACGATGAGGTTCAGCCAAGGGTGACCATATTTTAAAACATCCGAACAGGACCCTCAACCACTTTTGGCATAAAAAAGGCAAAGTGAGCTATTCTTTGGTATAAAATATGACTTCAGTAAATGAATGCACATCATGATACTGACATGATGGTGACATGAATGATGCTGACATGATAGGCCTGCTGATCATTTTAATGACCATTTTAGTGGCCATGATACCATGAATGATACTGACATGATGCTGATCATGATACTGGTATGATTCTGACATGATACTGATGATACTGGCATGATACTGACATGATACTGACCATGATACTGGTATGATTCTGACATTATACTGACATGATACTGACATGATACTGACCATGATACTGGTATGATTCTGACATGATGCTGGCATGATACTGATGATACTGGCATGATGCTGGCATGATTCTGACATGATACTCGTATGATTCTGACATGATTCTGACATGATTCTGACATGATACTCGTATGATTCTGACATGATACTGACATGATACTCGTATGATTCTGACATGATACTGACATGATACTGATGATACTGATGATACTGACATGATACTGATGATACTGACATGATACTGGCACGATACTGGCATAAATCTGACATGATACTCGTATGATTCTGACATGATACTGACATAATTCTGACCAACTCATGCATGCATGATTATGCATGCAATTTCATGCATACACAGCTGTATTGTATACACCACATTTCATCAGGATAGGAGGCACAATTGTCACTAAGCACATAAGCACTGCAACTTTCAGCAGAAAATAACATCATATATGTTTGTTTGAGCGCTGAAAACAATTATTTTAATTGTATTTGTTGTTAGTAATTGATTAGTGAAAACCAAACTATTTGGTGTATAGTGAATGTTGAAAACCTGGACATTTCTGTGTTTTAGGGATATGTGTCAGGACTCTGGGAAGCTGGGAAAATCCCGGCCAAACCCGGGACGTATAGCTTAAGTGTTTAAGTCTCTTTTACGCATAAGACCAGGTTGGTCCACGGAGAGAAGGCTGAGCTGCTGTTGTAACAATGTGACAATAGAGAGCTGCTTACAGTGTGAGCGCTCAGAGCTACAATGACACAACCACAGGCCGCGGGCAGCAGGAGTCACAGGATCAGTGGTGAGGAAAGCACTCACATTTCTTACTTAGGGTGCCCTCCCACCAAAATACCTAGAGTGGAATCCGCCAATGCATTTCAATGAGAATGGAGCGTTTTTTGCAGAAATCCTCTACTGGCAAAAAAAACGCTCCATTCTCATTGAAATGCATTGGCGGATTCCACTCTAGGTATTTTGGTGTGTGGGCACCCTTATAGGTAAAAGTATCGATACAGCAATATAGAATTACTATACAAAATGTTCTTAAAGTACAAGAGTAGAAAGTTCTCATTATGCAGGAATGTCCGGTTTCACAAGTTTTCAAATGTATAAAATGTATTAAAAAAAAGATTAAATAGCAGATCTAAGCTCACTGTGAGCTTGTAGATCGTAGATCTGCTATTTTCAAAAGGCCGAAAGATATATAAGGCTAAAGTGGCTAATGTATGTTTAGTAATAAAAACCTAAATCTATAGGCCTACAGTAACTATAGCAGCTAAAGTTAATTGTCAAATAAATGTATAGTAAGAGTAAAAGTGCAATGTTTGGATCCGAGCTGTAGTGGAGTAGAAGTAAAACTATTGGAAATACTCAGGTAACGTAAGTACAACTTAAATGTACTTATTCAATGCCACCCCCCCCCCCCCCCCCCCATACGGAGCTGGGGATTACAGGGGTCACACCCAGCAGACCCCCTGCCACTCAGCACGTGCATTAAACCTCACACACGCTCATGCACACATCTTAAAAGAAAAAAAAGCCCCCATACAGTGGACCCCCATCACCACTACTCTCTCATCTACCACCCATTGTCTGTTATACACTCCGAAACACGTGCACGTCGGTCTCTTACTGTGAAGCCCGCACAATGGGAGAGGGAGCTTTAGCCTGAAAATCCCCACTTGGAGATGCACAAAGTGCTTTTTGATCAGCAGTCAAAGGGCGGGAGACTGATTTTATTTTGTCGAACAATATGAGGATTTGAGAGCATGCCTGGAGTGCCGATCAAAGAGTGTGTGTGTGTGTGTGTGTGTGTGTGTGTGTGTGTGTGTGTGTGTGTGTGCGTGCGTGCGTGCGTGCGTGCGTGCGTGCGTGCGTGCGTGCGTGCGTGACTGCGTGCGTGCGTGCGTGCGTGTGTGCGTGCGTGTCCATTCCAGTGGGAAGGAGGGCGCACATCAGCTGTTTGCAAATTAACCCTCATGCCCTCTACAGAATAAATATATAAATATGAGCTGTCAGCTTTTGACGTTTGCCAGCTGCCCGCGTTGAGTCCATGCAGTCACTGCAAAGGCTCGGGGGTTGAAGCCTGGGGCAAAATATTTTATTTCTCAACCCCTGCATAACCCTGGGTCTAAACATGTTACATGATACTGTACAGTAGGTTTAGGCTACTGAACAATCTATAAATGACAAAATGACAATTTTGTTTTGTTTTTTGTTGATGTTCTTGTATGTTGTATATGTTTCTTGTATGATGTTCTACTTCATCATACAAGAGCGTTGCACAAAAGTAGTGAAAGGTAGTGAGCTATCGAAGGTCATAATGCTACGCTCCCGAGGTGTCATTGGGGGGCAGGGACGTGCAGAGAATGTTAGAGAGGCAGGGGCTGACATTTCTAAAAGGGCCTTTTGGTGAAAATATTGAAAATAGCCGACCTCCAAGCACACAGCGCGTAGGCTATTTTCGGTGCTTGACACCACACTGAACTAAGCATAATCAAGTCAATAATGGAGGTGTGGTGCAACGGCATGGATTTCTACACAGACAAGACAAGAAAAGACAATTTCTCTGATGCTTTCAGGTATGGCATGGAAAGAGGGCATTTGCGTTTCTTTCACCATAGTAAAAACTGCATTCACGGTCTGGAGAAGGCACTTTTTACTGACGGATAAAAGGGCAGAGGCTCAAGCCCCCTTTAATGTCTATGTGTGCACGTGCCTGTTGGGGGGGAATCATTTGTGTGTGAGAGTACAGTACAGTATGTGAACAGGGTCGCCTGGCCCAGCGGTTCACAGTGATTTACGCCTATAGGCCTATAGCTGTGCAGGACAACTAGTGTGTCATTAAAAATAGCAGGTGTTCAAATAGTGCATGTACCTCACTGGAGAGTCAGAGAGAGAGGGGGGGGGGGGGGGGGGGGCAAGAGAGACGGCAAGACAGTAAGAGAAACTGAGAAAAAGAAAGGAAGGAAGGAAAGAAAGAAAGAGAAGGAAAGAAAGAAAGAAAGGTTAAGAAGCAGGGGGCCAGTTGTCCGGATTTAAAATGAAAAAACATGGAACTAAAAGTTCCTGTGATTGGCCGCTAGTTGCGCTGTTCTGGTACCAAAAGCAACATGTTCTCCATAGGATTCCATTCATTTCCCCCGAACTTTTACATTTGATTTTCTTACCTTAATAAACATTGTCATAATACTTTATGGTTCCTGTTGCTAGTTTAAAGCCTTGTTTCAATCACCATGATATGTGTTTTGTGAAAATATGGTCCAATTTATGTTATAATTGATGTTAAAGCAGGGTATGCTGTAGGGGCTTGTGATCATAGGCTTGTGATGATTCTTCTTTGTGTGTTTTATTTTCGGCAAGCTCAAGGCAATGTCCCACGTATCCTTGCGGTTGCACGTGAACCATTGGCAGCCAATAGCATTCCGTGGGTAGTAATGGGTACCATGATGGCGGCACCCTTACAAGGGCAAAAAAAAGCGTCTTTCATTTTCGCAGCATAGAAGCCAATGGGTTCCCACCGTCCATATTTTTTACAGTCTATGTTAAGAAGTAAGGAAGGAAAGAAGGAAGCGGGAGTAATGGAATGGAGCTGAATTAAAGTGCTAAAGGATGACGACCTCACTGGCATGTGGGTCATTAAGTTTCCTTTAGCAGTGTTGGGTTTGTGTTTGATCCCGTGACAATAACTCAACCATGCAGCACTGGTAGCACTTATCCTGTTTCTGTTATTAGCCTGCAGTGGAAGTCATGTCACAGATATTCAGGTCAGACAAGAAAACCACGGAATATACAGTAGTAACCCCAAACAGGGGTTACTGGCGAACTGTGTGTGTGTGTGTGTGTGTGTGTGTGTGTGTGTGTGTGTGTGTGTGCGCGTGCGTGCGTGCGCGCGTGGGTGGGTGCGTGCATGTGTGTTTGTAGAATTTTGTATTGTAGAATTTGATAAATAGAGATCGTATCGACAATTTTCCTGGTCCTCAGAAGATAAATGGTGGTTTTATGGTAAGAAAAAGAAGATAGGCTTACAATTAGGAAAGTAGGTTAGGGTTAGGGTTAGTATAGGCAATTAGAGGTTAGGGTTGGAGTTATGTCTGAATTATACTAGATCGGCTATTTTCGGCTTTAAAAATTGGCCCTAAAAATGACAATCCCCATCCCAAAATGTTGATGTCCTCTCAAGCATAGAAATACAAATATGTGTGTGGGTATCCATGCGTGCGTCCGTGCACCGCACGTGCACATAACCCTGCGTGTCTGTGCACACGTACACCCAGACCCATCCATGACATCACCTGGCCGTGCATGCAGAGAAAGAAGCAACTGACAGGCTTTAGAAAACCCAGTTTTCCCCTCTTGGCTTGGAGCTTATTTTCGTAGCAGTCTAATGGGGCTTTTTGTCCGTACCAAATGTTGTAATTGTGTCCACAGACAGGGGCGTCACAAGGGGTAGGAAAGTGGGACTGAGTTACTAGGGCCCAAGGTGGTGGAGGGGCCTTAATTATTTTATACTTTAGCTACTGAAAAATAGCAGATATACAAGCTCACAACGCGGCACCGAGTGCCGCGCTGCGAGCTTGTAGATCTGCTATTTTTGAAAAGTCGTGAAAATGTGTGCAAATCTTTGAATATATGTATTTTTTAAGCAAACATTTGTAACTCATATTTTGCATCTGGGGGTTCCCTGGAACTAAATATTTTGAGATGGGGGTCCGTGGCCAAATACATATCATTTTGGGTGTCCTTCACATGAAAAGGTTTGAGCTCCACTGACATCGAAACATAGATTTTTCAAAAAACCTTAGAAGGATTTGAAATATTCAAAGATTTTCATGATTTTTCAAAAATAGCAGATCTACAAGCTCGCAGCACGGCACTCGGACTCGGTGCCGCACTGTGAGCTTGTATATCTGCTATTTTTCAATAGTTAAAGCACAGGGGCCCCACAGTGAATCCTTGTACCCGGGGCCCAGAATTTGGTGCGACACCCCTGTCCACAGATGAAAGTTGGAAAAAGCACTCAGACAAACAACGCGAGCCATCAGCGAAAACCACAGCTGCGCCTCGCCAGCGCATTGGTCAGCTGACAGCGTTTCAGTCGGAGGGTGCAAAAATGTACCCATAAGTGGACTCAAAGTTAACCACTTTCAAACTGGCACCCCTGTTTTTGGCATGTCATTATAGGAGAAAATCTTTTTTGTTTTAGTTTTTTGTCCAAGAAAACTGCTGATCTACACGTTAAGCTCATGTATCACATCGCGACGCATTGTGAGCTTGTAGTGTAGATCTGCTATTTTCGCTGTTCATTGTATGGCAAAACATACAGTATATGGGGCTTAAGTGGTTTCTTTAGTGCTGATGTTAACATTGTGTATAATATAACACATGTCACAGGCCCATTTTGTTGAGGGTTAATGCCCTTTCCCACCGGGCGCGATAACAATAAATTAATTCTTTTTTCAATTGAAGTGGATGGTAGCATCCACACCACAACGATAAAGCCGTCATAATCGATGTGAACACCGTCGCCGACATATCGTTATCGCGCCCAGTGGGAAAGGGCCTTTAAACTGACACCTTGGATTTTGCAGCATATATGCGGTCAGAGAAAGGTGCAAAAGCACAACTAGCGTAAATCACAGTACAAACAGAAGAAGAAGAAGAAGAAGAAGAAGAAGAAGAAGAAAACAGAAGGAGGAGGAGGAGGAGAGAACCCTCATGGAAAAGGAAGAAGAAAGGAAAAAGAACAAGTGGGGGGGCTCAGAGAGGATTTGGTTCTTTGAGCGGACGGGACAAAGAGAACAAACAGAGTGCTGTGAAGTCTGGGAGATGTTAACAGGCTGTCAGTGATCCTTTAACACCATGCCTCCATCACCCCCCCCCCCCCCCCCACTGCCTCGCTGACCTCCCCTCACAACCCACTCTATCAAATTGGCCTCAACTCAATCTCCTGGCTCTCTCTCTCCCTCACCTCGCATCAAAGGCCTGGCAAAACCGCACTGCGCGCATGACCACGCAACTGAAATAGGCTACGTGCGTGCCCGGGTGTGTGTGTGTGTGTGTGTATGTGGACTGAAGACTCACCTCTTCAGACTCCACCTAAACCCATAGCACTTACTGTAACACTTGCCGCTTGTCGATGACCATACATGAAAGCTAGTTAGCATTTTTTGGAGCTGTGTGGAAACACAAGCTCCCCATAGGCAGCAATGTGTGTCCTCACCAGAGTCTCACCAGAGTCTGTCGTCAAGAATGAACAGGATCTGCGCATGCGCGGCTTTACCACACACACACACACACACACACACACACACACACACGGCTCGAACGACCAAACGAACACATGGAGAGGAAAAGCTCACTGACTTTACCACACACCCGTGCGCACACACGCACGGCTCGAACGACCGAACACACAGAGAAGAGAACGTAGCAATTAGCAAATCTACAAGTTCACAATGACACACACACACGGCTCGAACGACCAAACGAACACATGGAGAGGAAAAGCTCACTGACTTTACCACACACCCGTGCGCACACACGCACGGCTCGAACGACCGAACACAGAGAAGAGAACGTAGCAATTAGCAAATCTACAAGTTCACAATGAGTCGCATGAGTCGAAATCGCGATGTGAAATTACGCAATTAGCGAATCGCAATGGCAATGGTTTCGAAGTAGACTTCCCAAGCAATATGGAGACGTTTTAAATTTTTAAAATCCCTTCATAATTGACTAAAGCAATGATCAAATCAAACTGTGGTGACTTTCTTTGCTTCCGCGCATCTCCACACTGAAAGAGAAAGTGAATGTGATGTTTTGGCACGGTGGCCACTGTGCAGGAGCGTGGGAACAGCATTGGAACTAGGGGTGCTACCTGCAGCACCCCTATGGGGAAGTTTCCATTTTTGGAGCTGTGTGGAACACAAGCTCCCTATACGTGGCCGTGTGTGTGTCCGTCCGTGTCTGTCTGTCTGTCTGTCTGTATGTAGCCTCAAAGTTTGGCACGCTACTCCTCCCACAGTTTTTGCACCACACACTCGCGCCATATGTCAAATCGACCGGCTTACTCGGGAATCGTCTGCTAGTAACTTGCTAAGAGAAAGGTTCTATAGTTTAATTGATATTAATTTATTAGTGAATTCATTTTCCCCATTGACTTATAATGGGAATTGCAAAAACTCACATTCAAGTATTTTTCTCTCGTAAACCATAGGAGCTACAGTTTCAAACCTCGGAGAGGAGATTCATAATGATTTTAAGAGTGAATCCAAAAATAATTACATCACTCGGCCTCATGGTGGCGCTATAACGGCCCACTTTGCGTTTTGCCCCGTAACTCTTGAACCGTAGATCGGAAAATTAAAATTCTTTTTTCCCTGGATTCCTTGGGTCAAGACGCATCTCCATATAGGCCACGCCCATTTGCGCCAGGATAGATTTTCCGCCATCTTGAATTTTCTCCAAAACACACTTTTTGCACCTTTTCCTACATATTTTCTTCAAATGTCACAAAAATCGGTACACATGATCCTGGGTGACCAGAGAGGTGCTACACACACACACACACACACACACACACACACACACACACACACACACACACACACACAGCTCCACTTCGAACAGAGGTTCGATTTTTTCTTTTTTTTTTGGTTTTTACAAAAAAGTTTTTACTGATGTGAGGTGTGTGGTCTACCTATATGTTATTGTTTTCTAGATTGATATTCCTATGCATTTGTTGTTGATGTGGCTGCTGTCAATTCACTTGATTAAGAGTCCTTCACCTTAATTGGTTTAACTTAGCCCCGCCCCCTCCTCTGATTGGCCCAAACTTTAATTGGCTTTACTCATTAACTGTTTGTCGTACACACTTGTGGCTGGTGTCAATTAACTTCATTAAGAGTCCTTCACCTTAATTGGTTTAACTTTGCCCCACCCCCTCCTCTGATTGGCCGGAACTTTATTTGGCTTTACTCATCAAACGTTTGTCGTACAAACTTGTGGGTGGAACCAATGCCACTTACAGGCCTCTTTGTGTATACTGTGACCTGACGGTCGCTTATCTCCCGATTAGGGAGTCTTACTGGTTATCTTGCTTATTATCTTGCTTATTGTTTTGATGTATTTCCTGCTTATTGTACGTCGCTCTGGATCAAGAGCGTCTGCTAAATGCCTTAAGTTGTCAATTGTAAATTATATGTGTGTTGCGAGAAGAGATGTTCACACACATACACGTCGTGCACATGCACGTACACGTACACGTACACGTACAAATCGTCATTGTCGGGTGAAAACTAGTATGTCCAAAACCGTTCGTTTTGCATTTTTCATTTTAAAAATGATTTAAACTAGTGAAAACAGCCGATCTACGTTGTTTGCTTGTAGATCAGCTGTTTTCACTACTTTTGTGCGACGGCCTTGTAAGATGAAGCAGGGCTTTGCTTTGTGAAAGAACATAAAAATGTGAAACTTGGAGATATGAGGTTTCCACCCGACAACGACGACATGCAATAGTCTTTAAGTTGTGTGTGGTTGTAGTAGGATTGAGAGGTATAGTTTAAAGATGAAGGTGCTGGCAGGTCAGAGGGATGCACGGGGTCTCCCTCCCACCCAAGCAGGGATTCAAGGAAAGGTGCTAGCATAAGAGACCCCCACCACCACACCCCCATTGAACGTGCACCAGAGTGGGGTCCGGCCGGGGTTCCCCAGCTAAATTATTGATACTTCCAAATGGACCAAATGGACCCTTACAGGTCTGTTACTCTGAGAGTGTACAAATGTAGCTCTTTCGGAACCTCTCCCTCCGCTATGCAGCTCCGAGATGAGGTTCCTCACTCTTGTCATCCACAATCGGTCCGTTGCGGCGAAGCTCCACCGTTCGCGAACACTTCCTACCTTTTGTGAACTTCCTATCCAAAAAGTAAAGGTCCTGTACCGGTCTCTCATCTGTTTACTTCTCAAGCGTGGAAGAACATCGAAGCAGCGTGTTGAAATAAATAGTTTAAATCGCTCATTTTGTCAGCCGGTGCATTATTTTCCCCACTACTATTTCTTGTTTCTATACCACGTGACCAGGGGAGGTAGTAATGTGGTAGTAAAGTTTCCTATGCGGTCGCATCTTCCGGAATGTCTAAAAAACATGGGACCGGCTGACAAAATGAGCCATATAAACTCTTTATTTCAACAAGCTGCTTCGATGTTCTTCCACGCTTGAGAAGTAAACAGATGAGAGACCGGTATAGGACCTTTACTTTTTGGATAGAATGTTCACAAAGGGTAAGAAGTGATCGCTAGCGGCGGATCTTCTACCCAGCCGGAAGATTTAGGTTGAATCATCTCGGAGCTGCATAGCAGAGGGAGAGGTTCCCGAAAGGTAGGTAGTACAAATGGAACCATACACTCTCTGAGATTAATGGTGGTCTGTGGCCTTATAATGAATACCAAACTGGGGGTCCTTCAAATTAAAACAAATATATAAGTTTGAGAATCCCCCGCCTTTAAATCAGCTTCAGCTGTGTGAGGTCTACTACTACAGCGTGCCGCTCTCATCACGCCCCTATCAGACAGGGCCATGCGGTCGCTGCGGCGCTCATTCCCACACTCTCTAATGTAAACTACACGTACGCGCTCGTGCACGCGCACGCACGCACACACACACACACACACACACACACACACACACACACACACACAGAGTACATTTCTCAAAGTGAAGCTCATGCCCTCTTTTCAGTACAAGAAAGTCTTTGTGTGCCTCTGTCCTGTCTACTGACAATAAACCCCTCAGTGTGCTTTTAAGATAAGAGCGGTGTGTGTGTGTGTGTGTGTGTGTGTGTGTGTGTGTGTGTGTGTGTGTGTGTGTGTGTGTGTGTGTGTGTGTGTGTGTGTGTGTGTGTGTGTGTGTGTGTGTGTGACCGACCGACTGGTCTTTCCGCCCGTTTGTCTTTCTGTCGCTTGGTTGGTGATTATGGATGGATGTGTGTGTACGTGCGTGCGTGCGTGCGTGTGTGTGTGTCAGGGAGAGTGCTGGGAAGTGTTGAGGTTTAAGGTGGTAAAAACTGGGCGGTCTTTTAATTGCAGTGATGAATTATGAGACACAGCGTTGGGTTGACATCAGCGATAGCGCCACGGCTTTCATGCAGAGAGGTCAAGGGGATTTGATGATGTGAGTGACACGCACACGCACACGCACGCACACACACACACACACACACACACACACACACACACACACACACACACACACACACACACACACTTGTTGCAGCAAAAGAACTTAACAAAGCCTCTATTTAGTGCAGACGTAAAGTACGTCCTGGCATTGCCTTCACCTCTTGACAGAATAAAGAAAAAATAAGGAGAGAGAGAGAGAGAGAGAGAGAGAGAGAGAGGGAGGGAGGGAGAGAGAGAAGGGTTCAGTTGAGTCCATTGCTACATTGAAGATAGCAGGATCAAAGTAAACTGGGATAATGGTTCCACAACAGCTAATAATACTCCTGCTGAGGAATGCTGTCAGACCCGGCTACTCCCCACAAACTCACACATGTGTACGCACCCACACACATGCACACACACACACAAACATACAAAGACACATGCACACTTTATCATTCTCTCAGTAGCCGCAGTGGCACATTCCATCCTTTCTTCCTCTCTTCCCACTAAAAAACAAACACTAAGTCCCCTCCTTCCTGCTAATTGTAGACTTCTGATTTATTTGATGCGCAGAGGGAGGGAGACCATGGATCTTTTTTTTTTTTTTTTGCTGCTTCTCTTTTGGGCCGCACTCCCATCGGAAAACCCACGCATGCATGCTCACACACCCGCACTCACAAGCCATGACTCTCACTCCCCTTTGTAATTACCACAGATTCGACACATCAACCCGGGTTAAAAAACTGACTTATCTCCCTCCAGAAAGCTCTACAGTTCCTCTGACAATCCCTCCTCTCTCACTCTCTCTCTCTCCTCTCTCTCTCTCTCTCTCTCTCTCTCTCTCTCTCTCCCTCTCTCTCCCTCTCTCTCCCTCTCTCTCTTTCTCTCTCTCTCTCTCTGAGAGAGCTGGGCAGCACTGAGAAAAAAGGGAAATGTTTACTGAAGGGGATTTTCCAATACACCTTAGGCCTGATCTGTATGTCTCTCTCACGCGCACACACCCACGCACCCACGCACGCACGCACGCACGCACGCACGCACACACACACACACACACACACACACACACACACACACACACACACACACACACACACACACACACACAGGCATGCACGCACGGAGGCAGGCAGACACCAGTCGGTCTCATTCAGAGATCCGATGCAGATATCTACTGTTTATTCTGTTCTATTTTCATTCTCACATGCTGTTGCTGCTATGACACCTGGATTTCCCTCCAGGGATCAATAAAGGTTCTTATCTTATCCTACACGCAATCAAACCAAGAAAATGCAATGATGACACACTCCACCCTTCACACTCCACATGTAGAGTGATTTACTAACTCTTCATGGGGTATGTGTACATGCTGCGTGCGTGCGTGTGTGCGTGCGTGCGTGCTTGTGTGCGTACATGCGAGCATGAGAGGCACTGCCATAATACTGACTTGTTACTGACATGATACTACCATATACTGACATGATACTTACCATGATACTGACATGATGCTGACCATGATGCTGACATGATACTGACATGATACTGACATGATACTTACCATGATACTGACATGATGCTGACCATGATGCTGACATGATACTGACATGATACTGACATGATACTGACCATGATACTGACATGATACTGACCATGATGCTGACATGATGCTGACCATGATACTGACCATGATACTGACATGATGCTGACATGATGCTGACCATGATACTGACATGATGCTGACCATGATACTGACATGATACTGACCATGATACTGACATGATACTGACCATGATACTGACATGATGCTGACCATGATACTGCATGCTACTGACCATGATACTGACATGATACTTACCATGATACTGACATGATGCTGACCATGATGCTGACATGATACTGACCATGATAATGACCATGATACTGACATGATACTGACCATGATACTGACATGATACTTACCATGATACTGACATGATGCTGACCATGATGCTGACATGATACTGACATGATACTGACATGATACTGACATGATACTGACCATGATACTGACATGATACTGACCATGATGCTGACATGATGCTGACCATGATACTGACCATGATACTGACATGATGCTGACATGATGCTGACCATGATGCTGACATGATACTGACATGATACTGACATGATACTGACATGATACTGACCATGATACTGACATGATACTGACCATGATGCTGACATGATGCTGACCATGATACTGACCATGATACTGACATGATGCTGACATGATGCTGACCATGATGCTGACATGATACTGACATGATACTGACATGATACTGACATGATACTGACCATGATACTGACATGATACTGACCATGATGCTGACATGATGCTGACCATGATACTGACCATGATACTGACATGATGCTGACATGATGCTGACCATGATACTGACATGATACTGACATGATGCTGACCATGATACTGACATGATACTGACCATGATGCTGACCATGATACTGACATGATGCTGACCATGATACTGACATGATGCTGACCATGATACTGACATGATACTGACCATGATACTGACGTAATACTGACCATGATACTGACATGATACTGACCATGATACTGACATAATACTGACCATGATACTGACATGATACTGACCATGATACTGACATGATGCTGACCATGATACTGACCATGATACTGACATGATGCTGACCATAATACTACCATGATACTGACATGATACTTACCATGATACTGCATGATGCTGACATGATACTGACCATGATACTGACCATGATACTGACATGATACTGACCATGATACTGACATGATACTGACCATGATAATGACATGATACTGACCATGATACCGGCATGATGCTTACCATGATACTGACCATGATGCTGACCATGATACTGAACATAATACTGACATGATACTGACATGATACTGACCATGATACCGACAGAATTGCGTTCTGTGCGCTTAGACTCTGTGTCCTCGGATTCGGTCTGAAAGCACCATAACGAGGGC
Organism: Nannobrachium achirus; assembly: GCF_963921795.1. Taxonomy (NCBI): domain Eukaryota; kingdom Metazoa; phylum Chordata; class Actinopteri; order Myctophiformes; family Myctophidae; genus Nannobrachium; species Nannobrachium achirus. Next base: position 21,660,204 of record NC_137813.1, on the reverse strand, counting down.
CTCGTGTCGCCACTGAGGAGCAGAGATGGCTGCAGTCTCAGGTTTATCAGCGGCATGAATCAGCTTCCCTCCGCGTGTGTGTGTGTGTGTGTGTGTGTGTGTGTGTGTGTGTGTGTGTGTGTGTGTGTGTGTGTGTGTGTGTGTGTGTGTGTGTGCGTGCGCGCACGGGAGGTGGGGGGGGAACCAGTGCTGCAGCGATCCAGTTTCACAGCACTCCTCTCGCTGGCCCCATCCCTGCCCCAGACACATGACAGGTGATGAGACTGTGACTTAATGGGGGTTTGTGGAACGGGGGGGGGGGGGGGGGGGGGTGAGGGTGTCGGCTGGTCATTGTGAGGTTAAGGCTCTAAATGACCCCAGAGGGCTCATAAACAAACCTAGACCTGGGGGATTATGGGCTGCTTAGAAGGTAAGAGTATACCAGTAGGATGCTTGTTTGCTGTGTGTGTGTGTGTGTGTGTGTGTGTGTGTGTGTGTGTGTGTGTGTGTGTGTGTGTGTGTGTGTGTGTGTGTGTGTGTGTGTGTGTGTGTGTGCGCGCGCGCGCGCGCATGTGTGAAGCCTCTAACATAGTCCAGGGTGAAGAGCTATTCACTTCACGCGTTGTAGTTTCCTAGCTATCACCTATGCTTTGTTATGTATTTTTAGGTGATAGCTAGAAAACTACACCGCGGTGAATAGCTCTTCAACCTGGACTATGTTAGAGGCTTTAGTGTGTGTGCGTGTGCATGTGAGAGAGAGTCCGCCTGTGAACGGGTAAATGCAATCCCCCTTTCTTTGTTGCTAATAAACCGTTACCTGCATGAAATAGGATATGAAAGTCCCTGTATTCTGCGGGCTGTGTGAACGTGTGTGTGTGTGTGTGTGTGTGTGTGTGTGTGTGTGTGTGCGTGCGTGCGTGCGTGCGTGCGTGCGTGCGTGCGTGCGTGCGTGCGTGCGTGCGTGCGTGCGTGTGTGAGAGAGAGAGAGAGAGAGAGAGAGAGAGGTTTCCGAGGGACTGCCAGGGGTAAAACCAGAGGCCAGACCCCCGAAACAAGCCCCCACCCCACCCCCACCCAACTTCCCCTTTTACCTACCCCTGTGCCAACCCCCCCCCCCCCCCCCCCCCCCCCCACCTCCCAATCAGCCCTCACTGGACTAATCCAATGTTTACATAAAACTCTGGGGGCAGTAATGATAGCCGTGAGGCCGCGGACCACCCGCCCCATCCGTGCGCTGCCCCCCCCCCCCCAACAGTCAGTCCCACCAGCAGGGGCGTCACAAGGGGGGGAAAAGTGGGACTGAGTTTATTAGGGCCCAAGGTGGAGGGGCCTTGTACTTTGGCTATCGAAAAATAGCAGATATACAAGCTCACAGCGCAGCACTGCTATTTTTGAAAAGTGGTGAAAATGTGTGCAAATCTTTGAATATATTTTTAAGCGAACATTTGCAACTCAAATTTTACTTCTGGGGGGGTCACTGGAACAAAATATTTTGAGATGGGGGTCCGTGGCCAAATACATATCATTTTGGGGGTCCTTCACATTAAAAAGTTTGAGCACCACTGGCATAGAAACATAGTTTTGTTTTTTTGTTTTTTTAAACCTTAGAAGGATTTGTAATATTCAAAGACTTTTGAATATTAGATTTTATATAATCAGATTTTATATGATCTGTGCCGCGCTGTGAGCTTGTATATCTGCAATTTTTCAATAGTTAAAGCACAAAATAATGCGTTCCCAGTCTAAAGCTGGTTGCACACTGCTGCGTTTTTCGGGCCGAATATCGGAGTGAATTTCGGAGCGCGCAAATAAAAAATCAACCTCACGTTATGTCAGTCACGTTTGCACACTGCCGCCTGTTTCGTGCACCACTCAGTCCCTTGCTCTCTCTATCTCTCTCTCTCTCTCTCTCCTTGCCCTGAAAAACGCATTTCGCAACGAAAAACGCAGCAGTGTGCAAAGACCTTAAATGGGTTAAACTTCCTCCCCCTATGAAGAACATTCATGGGGGGGCCCGCCGTGAATCCTTGTACCCAGGGCCCAGAATTTGGTTTGCCTATACACCCCTGCCCGCCAGTCCCACCACCACCTTCCACCCTGCCACTATAACCCAAAGCTGTTTTCACAGGAGCCAAATACCTTAAATACATAATTAGCAGGGTCATTTCTGCATGCGGGGGGCCCCCACAAAGAGCCAGAGCGTGTCCGCATAAGGTTGGGGGTGCTCGGGGGCAGCAACGGGACGAGAGAGAGAAGAGAAGAGGGGGGGCACGGCAACGCGAGGGACCACCGGACAAAGGCGCGTATTCATGGGGGCCTGTGTGTGTGTGAGCGCGGAACCCGGGGCGAGAGCTGACTGCCGCCGCCGTCTTCAAAGACCACCTCTGCCTTTCCTCAAAACCCAGAGGCCACAGGGGTGTCACACCAAACTCTGGGCCCCATGGGTACAAGGATTCACTGTGTGGGGCCCCTAGCAGTGCTTTAACTATTGAAAAATAGCAGATATACAAGCTCACAGCGCGGCACCGAGTGCCGCGCTGCGAGCTTAAAATCGTGAAATTTAAAAATCGTGAAAATCTTTGCATATTTCAAATCCTTCTAAGGTTTTTTTGGGGGGGAAAACCTATGTTTCTATGTCAGTGGTGCTCAAACCTTTCATGTGAAGGACCCCCAAAATTATATGTATTTTGGCCACGGATCCCCATCTCAAAATATTTAGTTCCAGAGGCAAAATTTGAGTGACAAATCACTTAAAAAATACATTCAAAGATTTGCACACGTTTTCACAAATAGCAGATCTACAAGCTCGCAGCGCGGCACCGAGCTTGTATATCTGCTATTTTTCAATAGCTAAAGTATAAAATAATTCCAGGCCCCTCCACCTTGGGCCCTAGTAACTCCCCCCCCCCCCTCCCCTTGTGACGCCCCTGCCCAGAGGCCACAGGTTGGGGTTGTGGGGGGGGAGGGGGGGGGGTGAGAGAAGAAACATAAGAGTAAGTGATGGTGGAGGGAAGCAGGGAAGTGGAGGGGGGAGGGGGGAGGGGGGACCGGGGGGGTTAAGTAATGAAACAAGGTTACAAGGTCTGTAATCTGGGGAAGGAAATAGTCAAGGCCGCCTCTTTTCAGAGGTCGGGGTCCGTGAGCTAACTGCTACTGTCAATCAAACGAGGCTCCTTATACGTTTCAGACCACACTACTTCGACGGAACCTATAAGGACAACCAGTGGCGTCAGTTCAGAAAAAGCTAAGGTATGGCAACATGACTGGTGTCTTGCACGCGCGCGAGTCATGCTGCCATACCTTATAGCGACAGGCATGATACATTTATTTTAAGAAGAACATTCTATTTCCCCCCCCCCGTTTCTACGGTTTACTGGGCTGGATAATATGGCAGCCTGGAACGGTTGTTCAGCTAAACTTGGCATGTTAGTAAACGTCCCACAATTAACAATAATGCATTGCACCTGTGCAGCTGACCTGCGGAACCTGGGAACAATAATGCATTGCACCTGCGCAGCTGACCTGCGGAACCTGGGAATATACCATTTTGTCAAGATGGGGAGAATACAAGTGTGGAGAATATAATTATAATACCTTGTTAAAGTGACCATTTCGTAAAATTTTGCATTTGTAGTTATTTTACTGTAATTTAACAACATAATAACCAGAACAGATAGACAAAGAGACATTCATGGATTTATATTTAAAAGTAACTTTTATTTTCCCCTCTGGACCCAGGGTATGGTAGCTGCATACCCCTGCCATACCCAGTTGACGCCCCTGAGAACAACACGACGTATGAAATGAGGTGATGTTGCGTTGGCAGCGAACGGCGCGGGCACAAGGCGCTGACTGGAGATTTAAGACGGGCTATACAGACAGGCAGCGAGCAGAGAGAGCGCCATGGCAAACAGCTTACAATGCATTTCCTCAACTTCCACTTTGTTCCCGACACCGCCGACATTCCCCCCGGTGACCCCCGAACCCTGAACTCCGACCCCTGTTGCATTGTTGACCAGTCAAGATCGCAGGGCGCTCTGCTCTGCTCTCCGCAAAGGAGCCGGGATTCCAACGGTGCATGTTTCACACCGGGAGAGCAGAGAGCCTTTCTTTTGGTATTGTTAAAGGCACGCACGCAAGCATGAATGCACGAGCACGCGCTCACACACAGACATGCACGAATGCACGCACGCACACCCACTTGCACGCACGCTTGCATTTGTTTTACTTATTATTAGGGCTGGGATGCGATTAAAAAAAATTATCGAATTAATTACAGGCTTTGTAATTAATTAATCGCAATTAATCGCATTTTAATCGCATATTAATATTTGACCCGAGAAGCCTTTTTTTTCGAGTAAAACACATTTTGTTGTATGAGTGAATCAACGAGTGAGTTTTTTTTAATCGAAATTTCAGTTGGTGCAAGTGCGATTAAAATGCGTTAATTTTTTTAATCGCGTTAATTTTCTGTTATTAATTAATCGCAATTAATCAGTTAAAGTCCCAGCCCTACTTATTATACTTGTGGGGACATCAACATTTTAGGACGTTGATTTTATGAGTGCCATTTGGCACAAGTATGGTAATAGAAGTACACAAACACACGCACACGCACACGCACACACACACACACACACGCACACGCACACGCACACACGCACACACACACACACACGCACACACTAATCGGCAGTGCTCTTCACACCTCCACACCCTGGGGCATTGTTTATGAAAGCATGTCCACTTAGTGCTGCCCTGTCTGGACCCCGCAGCCATGGCATCAATTACCCACACATCCTGGGACCACTTGGATATCCCTCTTTTCTCCCCTGGTGTTGTTCTTTCCCGGCTCTCCCTTTCTTTCTCGCAGTGCACTTGGCACCTCCGCTCCGCGCCACCTCAGGGCATTGGCACCCTCCTCACTCAGGGGCGTGCAGAGAATGTTAGAGAGGCACAGGGGCTGACATTTCTAAAAGGGCCTTTTGGTGAAAATATCGAAAACAGCAGACCTCCAAGCTCACAACGCGTCGCGCTGCGACGCATTGTGAGCTCGGAGGTCGGCTATTTTCAGTGCTTGATAGCACACTGAACTAAGCATAATCAAGTCACTATACTAGATAATATGTGGCATATAGAGAAAGGTATCTGCAATAAAGCAGACAGCCCGCAACACTCCAAGTTAGATGAAGGCTTTTAGGTGCACGGCTCAAAGAAGCATAATGAGAAAGAAGTAGTCGCCAGCACTCAAGGAATATCCTTTTTACATGATTTTATTTACCTCAATGCATGGACAGTATACGGACGCGTTTCGGCCCTTCGGCCTTCCTCAGCGTTGCAGCGATGCAACGCTGAGGAAGGCCGAAGGCCCGAAACGCGTTTGAGGTAAATAAAATCATGTAAAAAGGATATTCCTTGAGTGCTGGCGACTACTTCTTTCTCAATATGTGGCATATGGCATGGATTTCTACACAGAGAGGGCAATTCTTTCAACATAAGACGCTGCATTCAAGTTCAGGAGAGTTTGGACAAGGACATTTTCTTGAATGCTGCCTTCAGGTATGGCATGGAAAGGGGGCATTTGCATTTCTTTCACCATAGTAAAAACTGCATTCATGGTCTGGAGAGGCCATTTATTACAGATGGGTAAAAGTGCAGGGGCTCGAGCCCCCTTTGATGTCTATGTGCCTGACCCTCCTCGCCTTTCTCTGCTGCTGTGATCCAAGCACCTCCTCTTCCTCCCTCCTCCTCATCCTCCTCGTCCGTCCTCCTCTTTCTGACACCGCGTGGCATTTCTCTCCCCTTCACCAAGCGCTGGGAACACTTAAAGGGCCACCACCTCGCACGTTTTCAACCTTTCTTAATATCGTCTGCGATGATTTTTGAATGTCTTTTTTTTTTTTTTGCTTGCTATTTGTTATGTCCATGAATTGAATACCTAGGACAACCAACATAAACAAGACCGTAAAATGACTTATTTGGGATGCTCCTTTTAGGCAGGGTGTTTAACTGTACTTCTTTTTTTTTATTGACTGTTCTCCATTTTTGTCTAATAAAATATTCAATGAATCAATCACTGTTGGGCAGATACCTGTATCTCCTAGTTTCAAATTTGTACGTTATTTATTTTTATTTTTTTCGTAAAGTAAAGCCCTGCTTCATCATACAAGACTGTAGCACAAGACTAGTGAAAATAGCTGTGTGGCGTAGAACTGCTATTTTCACTATTTTAAATCATTTTTTAAATGATAAATACAAAACGAACGGTTTTGGACATACAAAAGGTTTCCACCCGACAACAACGATATAATTGATCCCCACTAATGCTCTTCATAAGTAGCCTCGCATAGCCAGGCTTTCTCATCTGCGAAGAGAAAAGCCTGTCAAGACCATAGGCTGAAACGGCCTGAAACAGTGCTACTTCCGCCAGGGAGAATTTCACCGGATGTTATTGTTTTTTCATATTCCCCGCTGGCGGAAAAAACTGTTCTACTTCTCTCGACCCATCAGTTGCGCTCGTAATAAACAATATCCAAACAAAAACATGGATTCTGACAAAGGATTGATTGATTTTATTTGGGTCTCTTTTAGCCCATCGGGCTAATCTTCCAAGAGTCCATGAGAACATAACATTACATTACAAGACATTACATTATAAAACAACACAGAAAATAACAGCATAAATTATTCAAAATACAACCATACTCACTCATTCACACTCACATACAAACACACATGCACAGTACATGCCTGCCCATATAAGAATACACATACCCATCTACATAAGGACTATGCATGGCAGGGGCGTCCTCCTCCCTGAGCCAGCCATACATCTGGCCGCATACCAAAGGACACCTATTAAGAGCGAGTTAAGAGCTACAATCTTTATGTAAACAGACTGCAACGCATGACGTAACTTCCGTTAACCGCAGCACTTCCGCCACTTCCGGTGTCTGTAGGTTCATGCCGTTTTCATCGGCTATTCTGACCAGGGTGCTTCATATGTTGGCACCATTTCAGTCTTCTCGCTCCATGTCTCACAGGAGGGCAGGGGACAGTTCAGAAGACCTGCCCACAATGACATCATATAGGCAGGTTTGGTCATTTCAAACAAGACCTCAAACTTTTTAGTTTGAATGCAGGAACAATGGCTTCTATTTCATCATGCTCAACTTTCCAGGGAGAGAATGCTTGCAGTTTCTATTAGCTAGGAATTCGATGACGTCACTGGTAGGCATGTTTCTGTCCACACTCAGCCCATCAATGAGACAGAGTGAGTTGACGGAAATTGTGTAATCTCATTATGAGCATGAGTGAGGACGAATTCTATAAAGATAGATTGAAAATGGGAAAATTGCTCCTTTGACCATATCGTCGTTGTCGGGTGGAAACCTTGTATGTCCAAAACTGTTTGTTTTGTAATTATCATTTTAAAAATGATTTAAACTAGTGAAAACAGCCGATCTACAAGCACACAACGCCTCGCATCGCGAGGCGTTGTGTGCTTGTAGATCGGCTGTTCTCACTACTTTTGTGCGACGGCCTTGTATGATGAAGCAGGGCTTTGCCTTGCGAAAAAGTTTACACATTTGAAACTTGGAGATACAAGGTTTCTGCCCGACAGTGACGATATGAACCATAGCATTCCTATATTCTTGGGCAAAAAATAATAATCACAGAGAACAGCTGATCTACAAACTCACAATGCGCGAGCTTGTTGTGACTGTAGGTAGCAGATTAGTACGTGAACGGTCACAACTTGTCCGTATGTATGTATCTATGTCTGTAACGCCTGACACTGTGGTTCTATGGCTTTGTCGTTCTGACATCATGCTCTGACATCACTGTGATGTCAGAGGAACCACTCTAACAGAGTGGGTTTGCCACTCTGACATCACGCTCCCATCCCTTTTATGCCCATATATGGAGTTCCCTGATGGACTTCATATGGGAATGCCCATATATGGAGGCCACATCGGCCACATACCACACTAACAGAGACAATATTCTACAGACAGGGATCTCCATGTATGGGCATAAAAGGGTATGATGTCAGATGTCATAGACATCATAGGACTTTCACATAACGAATAACTGAGTAAGCATGTTTGGGCTCTCACGGCATATCTCCATATACAGTACATGCAATCTCCATATGGGTACCATGCAGGGGGTCTCCATATATGGGTGTCTGTCTGTCTGTCTGTCTGTCTGTCTGTCTGTCTGTCTGTCTCAACCCCTCTCTCCTTCCCTGTTTCTCTACCATCTCTCTCATGGTGTACCAAGCTGTTGTGCAAGCATGTCTCAGGAGGGGGGAGAGAGAGACTTTCATGTCCTGAGGATTAAGGTGAGCGTTTCTTCTAGAAGATAATAAAGGCCCATCCTCTGTCTGTGCATGGTGTTAGTGGTTCCTGGAGGACTGCCCGGGTCCTGCAGGGCCCTCAGAAGCCCCAGAAAAGCTCACATTTCCTGCACACACAGCGCTGTTCCAACACCCAGCTGCTGTCCCAGCTACCACTCACACAGACGCCACTTATGTTCCCATTAAGACTAATCCCTGCTCCTTTTCTTGTTATTGGTATCCTCTCTCTCTCTCTCTCTCTCTCTCTCTCTCTCTCTCTCTCTCTCTCTCTCTCTCTCTCTCTGGTATGGTCAGGCGACCATGTGCAGACAGAGATTCTCTGGCCTACTGTAGTTAAGCTAGAATATTTTGAAGGTTAACATATCAAAGAACATTTCAAAAGCAGCAGTCTTACAGAGAAGCTCCCAAGATCCAGAACAAAACTTAAAGCACAAATAAAATTGATAAAACACTGTTAGTCACGGTCAGTATCATGTCTACTGTTCTCTGTATCATGGGCAGGCCGGGCATTGTCATGTCAGAATCATGGTCATTATCATGTCAGAATCATGGTCTAATATACGTCTAAAGCATGTCTAAAATACGTCTAATTGTGACCAAAGGTCGCCGCAGTATACCATGAGTAATGTTGCAGCTTGTCTCCCATACACATGTATCGAGGAGCCCTGTGCATTTTCAAAGACATTTTGAGTTACTCATGCAAATCTTTACAAAGAACATTCCAAAGTACTCCATCATAAAACTACAGGTAGACTGGGGTTTGAATATGGAACCTCTCTGCTGAAAGTCAGATCATTACTATACCACTTTATTACCTGTCAGAAACTCAGGGCGCAGCTCTCTTAGTGTTTTGAAATGTTCTTTTTTTCTTCCTCCTATTTCTATTATTCTAGTCTTGAAAAAAACTTGTGCCAAGTGAGCCTGAGAGGTGGAATAGTGGTCTAATGATTAGGTCTTCGGCTCAGAGGTGCCATGTTCAAACCCCAGTTTTCCCATAGTTCAATGATGCACTACTTTGGAATTTCCTATGCAAACATATACATGGGTAACTCAAAATGTTTTTATGAATGCATTGGGCACTCATGTTTTCTGAGTTGTGGTAGCTCTGTTGGAAAAGATCATGACTCATCATCAGAGGGTCATGGGATCAATTCCCATCACCTCTGCATCTTAGCAATGGACACTGATGGCTTGATTTATCTCTCCTTTAAAAAGCCATTGTCATTGACAATGCATTGGGCCCATGAAGTTAAATATTTCAAAAACTACGAATTATTTCAAAGTAAAAATCTCAAGAATACATGTCCACAGTAAGGTGGAATTTTTGAATTGTGAATCAAGTTGTTTGGTTAAATTATGTAGGAACAGCGAGGTGCCAAAGTTTTCAGATTTAAGTTTTAAAAGTTAAATATCTCCAAAACTACTAAACATTTCAAAGTAAAATCACACATTAAAATTGAACCTTACTGTGGACTTGCATGCCTTGAGACTTTTACTTAATTTGCAGTTTTTGAAATATTTAACTTTAAGCACCCAATGCATTGTCAATGGAAAAAGTACAAACTTTGGCAAGCTACTAGAGCTACAAACGTACACCTGGAAACACCGTTCACACTTTATCGTGTTGAGCTTACTGTGGAAATGTTTCCCTGAAAATGAAAATTTGAAATGTTTTATGGTTTTAGAGATATAGTCTTTACAAAATTCTGAGAATTAACATGGGGCTCAATGGCAGATTTGTGCGCCTAAAAAAAACACGTTCACCTAGAAACTCCATTCATACTTTTTATAGTTCACCTAAATGTGGACACACATACTTGAACGTTTTACTTTGAAATATTTTATAGTTTTGGAGATATTTAACTTTTAAATCTTAAATCTGAAAACTTTGGCACCTCGCTGTTCCTACATACTTTGACCGAGCAACTTGATTCACGATTCAAAAATTCCACCTTACTGTGGACATGCATGCTTGAGATTTTTACTTTGAAATAATGTGTAGTTTTTGAAATATTTAACTTTAAGCGCCCAATGCATTGTCAGTAACGATGGACATTTAAAGGAGGGAAAACCCAAACCATTGATGTCAAATGCTTAGATACAGTGTCGGCTGTGCTGGGGTTTCAATCCCCTGACCTTCTGTTGTCAAGTCATGAGCTTTGCCAACTAGGCCATCTATACACATAAGCTTTGGGGACCCAGTGCATTTTCAAAAACATTTTGAGTCACTCATGCATATCTTTACAAAGAACATTCCAAAGTACTCCATCATCAAACTACAGGTAGACTGGGGTTTGAATATGGAACCTCTCTGCTGAAAGTCAGATCATTAGACCACTTTAGTACCTGTAAGACACTCAGGGCACAGTTCTCTTCGTGTTTTGAAGTGTTTTTTCTCCTTTTCTATTATTCTAGCCTTGAAAAGAAGAAGAAGAAGAAAAAAAAGTAAATGTTAAATAAAGCCCCGTTTTCACTGAGTCAAACTTCTGGAAGTTTTTTCCAAAATTACGGCAATTTTGAAATTCACGCCATGTGAAAACGGCCACTTATTTTGTCTTCTGTGAGTTTTGGTGTCCCAAACGTGACGGGAAAATACCTAGTAACTTTTGATGAAAGTACTGGGAGAATAGAAATTTCCCCACAGTGAAAACGGCATACCGTGATTTTTACTTTTTTCGGACAAGCAGGTGCACGCAAGGAGCCAATATTAACAGTTAAAGCATTGTAATTGGGATTGAAAGCTTCAGAATCCATATTGCATTCGAATGTTATGTAAGCCTGCCAAACACAGAAGACAGACGGGGGGGCATAGCTCAGGGGTAGAGAAACTGGTATTAGAGCACGAAGGGTATAAATCCCAAAGGGTTCCCAGTTCGAATCCGGGCTCCCCCTGAGTTAATGTCGAAGGGTCCTTGGGCAAGACTCTGAACCCCTAATTGCCTCCGGTGAGTAGGTTGGTGCCTTGCATGGCTTCCTCCGCCACCGGTGTATGAATGTGTGTGTGAATGGGTGAATGTAATGCACAATCTATGTAAAGCGCTTTGGATTAAAAGCGCTATATAAATGCACCATTTACCATTTACAGACGTCTATTTCTTTCTACAATCTCCAGCCTATACAATACGGCCGCGGTGCTGAGAAATGCAAGCTTAATGCTAGATCAATTCATGGTTCAAAATTATTTGTAGGCTATTCTATAGCCTATTTGTAATTAAGCTGTGTGGGTTTTGATACAAGTCCGCTCTGGAGACAGGAGTACAGGACGCGATGCACTCGTAATGTGATGAAAGCTGGAATCTTTACCAACTCTTTTTACGGTGCTATAGCCTATTTTTTGTCTGAAAAGTTGGAAGCTACCAACTCAAAGAGCGGCATGATTAGTTAATAGTTTCTCGTCGTAAAGTGTTTTACTGAGTGAGCAGCAAGCGAGTGGATGACCAGCATCCATCGGTGACGCGTGAAGAAAAAAAACAAGCCCACAATCCCACATGTGCAACACGTTGCATAAGCGATCCTTTCTGAACCTTATGTGACACATAAGGTTCACATGTGTTGTTTCATGAAGAATATTTCTTGTAACTTGTTAAATCCATTGGTGAGAGAGAAAAGGAGAGACGAACAGACGTGAGTCGCTGCTGCTTTAGCAAGCGACCAAGCGTCCAGACAGTCAGTGTGGTGCGCACTGGTTGCCATGTCTGCTAATTATAAGCGACTATGGTCTTGATTTCCGTAAAGTTGCTTGTATATATTGATCGTTTCTTGCTGCGTTTTATTTGTTGTGATCTTTTAGATTGGTAATTGTCAAGTAGCTGATGTGGCGATGCTTATAGTTTTAAATTGCTTGTGTGGCCTAGATAATATCACTTTTTGGGGCTTATTTTCGGTACACCTGGTTGCTTATTTCTCTCGCAAAGTCTGGCAACACAGACTTATACCGCGACAATGCTGTAGTGAAAACGAGGTATTTTATAGCTATGCCAGCATTTTTGCTCATGTGAAAACACCCAAAAAACTAAACTCCCGGCAAGTTGAAAATGATTATGCTAATTATTTTGCAGGAAAAATTCCGGAACTGTAGTGAAAACATGCCTTAAGAGACATGTTCCAAGAGAGAGGTGGAATAGTGGTCTAATGATTAGTTCTTTGGACAGTTAAAGGAGAGAAAATTCACCAGATTGCTCAGATGCAGAGGTGCTAGCATTGGAATTCGACCCCCTGACCTTCTGTTGATGAGTCAAGAGCTTTGCCAATTAAGCCATCTATACACACATTTAGGGAACCCAGTGCATTTTCAAACATATTTTGAGTCACTCATGCATATCTTTACAAAGAACATTCCAAAGTACTCCATCATCAAACTACAGGTACTGGCAGACCTGACGGTCGCTTATCTCCCGATTTGGGAGTCTTACTGGTATATGTATATATTTGAACGTTTTTTAGTCGCCTAAGCTAAGACTAGACGTTGATTAAAGACTAAAATGTAGACTGTCTATATACTGTATAGACACCTTTTAGACGTCTAATAGACATATATTTTTTCCCCTCATATATACCATCTATATGTAGCTGTTGAAATATCGTATAATCAATGTCTAGTCTTAGCTTAGACGTCTAAAAAACGTACAAATCTAGAGTATCAGTATCATGGTCAGTATTATGTCAGTATCATGGTCAGTATTGTCAATACTTTACCATGTGATATGGATAGAAAATAATATACTATGTATACTGTATGGTAGCTGAAACTAGTCATACCATACTTTTTGTTTTTCCACATGAACTGCACTAAGAAGACTATCACCATACTGATATATTCCCAACATTCCGCAGACCAAATAATGGGTGTATTATGTCTCCTTTGTATTCTAAACTATATCTCTGTGTTTAAACTACAAGGTCCTTATCAAACCACCCCTCACAGTGTTCATTTAACTCAGAGCAGGGACGTGCAGAGACTGTTAGAGAGGCAGGGGCTGAAACTTCATGGAAAGAGGGCAATTGCATTTCTTTCACCATAGTAAAAACTACATTCATGGTCTGGAGAAGGCACTTTTTTACAGACAGATAAAAGGGCAGGGGCTCAAGCTTGATTTCTATGTGTGCACGTGCCTGACTCAGAGAGCGTAAAAAAAAGACCCAAGGACCGTGTTGTCATTAAGAAATAGGGGAACAAACATTCAGAGCAAAACGTTTGATAAGCAGAAATATATTTATTATTGAAAACATAAATATATAAATTATGATCATTGCTGTCTTTTATCCAATGGAGGCCCCAAAAAAAGAAGAATCCTAATGATAGTGTAATGACATTTCTTTCTTTCTTTTTCTTCTTTGTTATGATCAATTAGCTATAACCTGTGGTCCCTCGTATACTGCAGTGTAGGTGTTCATGTGAATGGAATTGCTAAATGGCGATGAGGCTTCAGACTCATAAATATAGCACCAGTCAGTTCATTGTGGACAGCGTAGGGTGTGTGTGTGTGTGTGTGTGTGTGTGTGTGTGTGTGTGTGTGTGTGTGTGTGTGTGTGTGCGTGCGTGCGTGCGTGCGTGCGTGCGTGCGTGCGTGCGTGCGTGCGTGCGTGCGTGCGTGCGTGTGTGTGTGTGGACGTTTGACATTCACTTCTCAGTGGCAGCTGATACAGTCCTGTGCCCATGAACCTTCTCCTATTGAACTCACTTCACAGTGGTGTCTTACAGCTAGGGCTGGGAAATATAGCAAAGTAATATTGACATTGTGACACGAGAATAACATCGTGATGTGGCGTAAATGTTTGTCTTTTCCTTTTTTAAGTGTCTAAAAATGTCTATTTTCACTTTTATTTTTACATCTTTGAACATTGTCACAATATCTATATAGATTTTGGATTGTGTTGGATTTTGTCCATATCACTCAGCCCTAGTTACAGTACAGAACAGTTATGATTCACAGTGCTGGCGGGTGGAAATCTTGTATGCAGGCTCGGCTGCAGGATGGGGGCAGTTGAAAATGGTTATATATTAAAACAATATATATTTTGTTGTTGTCGAGTGGAAACCTTCTATGTCCAATACCGTTGGTTTTGTATTTATCATTTTAAAAATGATTTAAACTAGTGAAAATAGCCGATCTACAAGCACACAACGCCGCGCATCGCGAGGCGTTGTGTGCTTGTAGATCTGCCATTTTCACTAGTTTTGTGCTATAGTCTTGGAAGATAAAAGCAGGGCTTTACTTTACGATAAAACGTAGAAATTTGAAACTGCCCGACAGTGACCATATAAAACTTAAACTGAGGGGGCAGGATTTGCAATTGAGGGTGAAAGGCCCCCTCTGGCACCCCCATGGCGCCGGGCATGCTTGTATGTCCGAAACCGCTCCTTTTCCGGAAATGGAACGAGATCTTTCAGAAATATTGAAGTTAGCCGATTTATGATGTAACGCATTGTGAGCTTACAGATCGGCTAATTTCACTCCTTGACACTTGACACTCCCGTATGACGAAGTAGGGCATTAAATGAGGAAAAAACATAAAAAGTCGATATTTGGAGATTCAAGGTTTCTGCCTGGCAGCCATGACTTGCTCTTGTCATCAATGGCGCCTCAAACTCAACATGACAATGTCCATCCTGCTATACTGTCCACCGTGAAATGACAGCTTGGCCTCTCGGCTAACTTTACTGACTTATGGTCTTTACACACCAGGGACATTTGGTTTGTGTACATCCACACAGAACACGTACACATTACCCAGTTAGACGAAATGCAATTTGTATCCGTAGCGAGGTTTCCACCGCTATGTAAAGACTGAAATGAATGAGGCATCAACTTTATCAGTGGTTTTCAACCCTTTTCATATCAAGACAAGGTCCATTATTTATCCAGGAATTTGAGCCACGGACCGCCATTTGATTAGATTTGGCCTCTCAGACCCAAGACTTGAATGAATGTTTTGCTATCGTTGGATAAGATTTTGTCCACAATTCCATGCTGTATTGATGTGGTACAATATAGGAGAGATGACAGGTCAAACTAAATAACAATTCTTCTCCATTCTGTAACTGTGTAGACCTTTTGTAAATTAAGTATTGCAGCTGTTTATCAATAATTTAACTCTTGAGAGTGTAAAAGGTCTGAAGAATGTTACGCTCTCAAGGGTTAAAGATCTATCCATGTGGTTACCAACTCTCCATCATTTAGCTGGGGACCACCTGGAACCCCCTCAAGGATCACTGGTGACCCCCGGACCACTGGTTGAGAAACGCTGACCTATATGAATAGTTTTTCCCCCTCCCGCTTGTGTGTAAAGACCTAGCCTATAGCTCAGCTAGACATACCCAGCCATGTTAAAACAGGATCTATACTGCAGTTAGTTAGCTGCATTAGTATATAGGCTGGCCCCAGGCTAGTAAAGACCTCCTCCGGCGTATGGAGCTTATAGATCATCTATTTTAGCCGAGCGACACCACCATACAACAAATATAAATCAGGCTTTGGACAAGTAGTAGCAAATGGCAGTGGTGTGGTTCTGTACCACTCCAGACTCCTTTTCTGTACTAGAATCCTCCTGTTTTTACTCTACACAAAATATGTCAGGGGAATTGGGCGACCTGCAAGCTCACAATGTCTCTCAATGCGAGGCGTTGTGGGCTTGTAGACTGGCTATTTTCCACTGGATGTTCGCTCCAGCATAGCGGCGCTGCAAGGGTTCCAAATAGCTATATGCACAGAGGCCATTTTGGGTCTCTTCTCACTTCCTTCACAGGTGTTACTCATGATACTAATGAACAGGCTCTGTTCCATTCTGGTCAAACAGAGTCAGGGTGCTGATATTGAGCGTGTTGGATCACTGGAAACCCTCTGCTACACCAGTGGGTCTCAGGGACCGTCATGGTTCCTTGGGGGTTCCAAATGACCCCTAATAAAAGGTGTGTAACTCTGAGAGTGTACAAATGGAACCAAATGGACCCTTACTCTCAGAGTTATGTGGGTCCTTGAAATGAAAGGTTTGATAACCACTGTTCTACATGAAATGGAACAGAACCTTCATTAGTATCATTGGTAACACCTTTGAAGGAAGTGAGAACAGACCCAACTTCTCTCCAATATGGCTGCTGTGCATATACTGTAGCCCAGGGGTCTTCAACAGGGGGTCCGGGACCCCTAGGGGGGTCCTCCAAATCTTTGTGTGATAGAAACCTTTTTTCTCCTTTTTATATTAACCACTTGAACCCCTATAGCGTCCACATTTGGAGAACTTTAGCCAGAAATAGCAGATCTACAAGCTCGCAGCACGAGGCGTTGTGAGCTTGTAGATCGGCTATTTTTGGAGGGGGAAAAGAGCAGACTACAGTGAAGTACAGTGAAAGGTCAAGTGTATTAAGTACTGACGGTTCAAATGGTTAAATATCTGAAAACCCACATTAACATCTCGAGGAACCGCTAAGGAAGTGATTGTTTGCGGGCGGAGGAGGAGAAGTAGTACAACGTTGAGACCACCGGCAGTGTTGTGTAAGCGCGGCCTATCACAGAGCAGCCATCAACATCTGTCCTCATGGCATGTGGCCGCGTTATGAATGACTTCCTTTCAAAGGGTGGAGTGATCCTAGATTTGTTCACCTGTCAAACTATAGCTGGAGTACACAGCTCGTTTTAAACAAGGAGCCCATTCATGCAACGCATTGGTTTGCTCTCCTCACTCATTCATTCTCTTTCTCTCTGGCGTCTCAAGTCGGGGTGGACTTTGCCCTCTCTCTGCAGGAACATGTGTGCTAGCAGGGGCGTCACACCAAATTCTGGGCCCTGGGTACAAGGATTCACTGCGGGCCCCCCCATGAATGTTAACTATTGAAAAATAGCAGATATACAAGCTCACAGCGCGGCACCGAGTGCCGCGCTGCGAGCTTGTATTATCTGCTATTTTTGAAAAATCGTGAAAATGTGTGCAAGAAACCTATGTCAAGGACCCCCAAGATGATATGTATTTGGCCACGGACCCCGATCTCAAAATATTTAGTTCCAGGCACCCCCAGAAGCAAAATTTCAGTTAGAAATGTTTGCTTAAAAAATACATATATTCAAAGATTTTCACACATTTTCACAACTTTTCAAAAATAGCAGATCTACAAGCTCGCAGCGCGGCACTCGGTGCCGCGCTGTGAGCTTGTATATCTGCTATTTCTCAATAGATAAAGTTATTAGGGCCCCTCCACCTTGGGCCCCAGTAACTCAGTCCCACTTTCCTACCCCTTGTGACGCCCCTGTGTGCTATAGCGAGACAGCGCAGGGCAGCGGCCTTATCAACGCTGCTGTGATATGGGTGAAAGGCAGCCTCATGAATGGGCAAAACATGTGCGGGCACCAGTGGTGTAAAGGATCTAAGTACATGCACTCGAGTGCTGTTCTTATAGGTACAATTTTGAGGTACTTTTACTTTACTGGAGTGTTTCCAATTGTTTATGCTTTAAACTTCCACTCCACTACATCTCAGAGAGGCAAGTATTGTACTTTTACGCCACTATATTTGAAAGCTTTAGTTACTTTGTAGATTTGGATTATTATTACAAAACATGACCATTTCAGCCCTATTTAAACTTTGGCTATTTGAAAAAGAAAAGCCTGTCTACAAGCGTTGTGAGCTTGTAGACCTGCTATTTTCGATAGATTCTTTTTAATATATTTTAGATTTATGATAACTTGTGAAATGGAACACTCAGCATAATGAGTACTTTTACTTTTGGTACTTTTGAGTATATTTTGATGCCAATACTTTGTGTACTTTTACTCAAGTAAATGATTACCAGACCTCTACTCGTAACAGAGTGTTTCTACACAGCAGTATTGATAGGCCTACTTTTACGCAAGTAAAAAAGATATAGCCGCACACATGCACTCACGCATGTATAGTGCACACACAGCTCCAACATAACAGGGCACTGTGTGTGTGTGTGTGTGTGTGTGTGTGTGTGTGTGTGTGTGTGTGTGTGTGTGTGTGTGTGTGTGTGTGTGTATGTGTGTGTGTACAGACTACAATATGGCCGCCAACTCTAAGGTTGCCACATTTGAACCCCTACATCCCCCTTTCAGAGCTATGTGCCACCCAAACAACACTGCTGATGCACACATCCTTACAAAACAACTAAGACTGGCAACCTCTTCTCCCTTATCTATTCCACCACTGTCCCCCCCTTCCCCACCCCGCCCCACCTCTCTCCCACCCATTTTCTTTTTGCATAATTTCCATGGATTAAATACGAGCATTCAACCACAACAAAAGAAATAAACATACTTCCTGCTTGGATATAAGTAAGCATAATATATTTCATAACAAAAATAAAGCATCTTCCGGTACTAACTCTCGCATCTCCTCGCACATACATAATCCAGAACCATACGCAAGGCTTGAGATCATTCAGATATACTGTAAAATAATTAGCAACATGGACGACAGGAGTAACATTTAACGACGAAAAAAAGAAAAGACATCAACATTGCTTTACAGAGAACCACCACGAGGATCGTGTCGCTTAAAACACAACGTCTTTTTTCTCTTTCTTTCTCTCTTTCTTTCGTTTGTGCCGTGAGCAAGAAACCAAAACGTTCACACATTATAAATAGTTTGCGGGTGGCAGTGTGTCGTCCATTTCAAATCAAACTGCACGTGGCGACGCGTTGATGTACGTGTCCTCCTTAACGGAAACAAAGTATCCAAACACTCAGAGTGTCCGACGCCCCGTGCAGAGCTCTGTGTTATTTTCACCCTCTCGCCCTCCGTCGTCGCCGCCTCTCTCTCTCCCAGTCTTCCTTTGACTTTTCCCCACACAAGAGTCATTCTTTTAAAGTGAGGAGCAGGGCTCTGCGCTTTGTCTCTTTACTTTGTCCGACCAAAAAAACAGGTCGTCTGTGGTTAAAGTTCCGTGTATATCCGCTGGGATCCGGGGGACGACAGATTTCCCCCCGCCGCGACAAAAGCTTACTCCATGTGGTTGATAGTTGGTGTGTGCAGTGTGTTCACAGTGTGTCCCAGTCACACACCCAGAGGCTCTATTCCACCTCCTCCTCTTCCTCTTCCTCGCCCTGGCCCGCCCTGCCACCCTGGCCTCCTGGGCATCAGTCATCACCTCGTCTCCCTGATGGGCATCAGTGTTCCATTGATTGATTGATTGATTGATTGATAGGGTCTGCCGCGCTCACCACGGAGGCACTTCTCCTCCTCCTCCTCCTTGTCGCTGGTTAATGGTTTAAAAGAAGCACCTTTGGCATTTCATCTGCTTTTCTTTGTCTTTTTTCTTCTCTCTTTTTTTTAGTAGTGTCTCATCCTTACGGTAAAGTTTATTTTGTGAATGAAATGGCGTGGGGTTGGGGAGGGAAACGGAGCAGCTCTCCTATTGGCGGGTGTCCTCTCTTTAAGCCCCTCCCACGCTGAAGTCCCTTGTTCTGATTGGTCTCACCTCACGTCCACTGTAGGGGAAGAGAGTAAAACTGGTGTTAGCGTGAGCATTTTGGACACACACACATACAAAACAATCACTTGGGTGAATCAAGAGAAAAAGGTTCATTTTGGCCCTTTGTTTATAGGCTCAATTTGATCATGCTTTTTTTTCAAACAAGGTGACAGTGAACAGACATCTGAAATCGAACCTCTCCATGATTTAAACCAGACGTGATTCAGTCATCATTTATGTCCAATCAAAATGTGCTCGTGATTCATTCCAAAAAAGCTGCAGTGAAACAACCTAAGTGTGGAAATTAAACCCCCCTCTCTCTCAGCGACCGATGGGACATCAGCAAGGAAAGACCATCAAACCAAATGAATGAGAGAGGGGTCTGCTGATTTGGGGGGGGCAATCACACCAACCACGTCGCCAGCAGAACCACTATTTACCGCGCGCCACTGTGTTTTAACCCTTTAAGACGCATTAGACTTGAACCGCATTAACCATTATTTTATGCTTTAACTATTGAGAAATAGCAGATATACAAGCTCACAGTGCCGCGCTGCAAGCTTGTAGAGTCTTTGGACTCCCATCTCAAAATATATTGTTCCAGGGACACCCCGAGAAGCAGAGATTTGAGTTACAAAAGTTTGCTTTGAAAAAAGTATATTCAAATATTTGCAAATATTTTCAAGATTTTTCAAAAATAGCAGATCTCTACAAGCTCGCAGCACAGAGCCCATTTGCTGAGAGGTTTCTGAAAGCGTCCGCATCTTGTCTCGATGTGATCGCCCCCTCACAGAGGAGTACAAAACCAAAACATCTGATTCTGCACATACCTGTACGTGCCATCTTTCAACAGCTACGCACAAAAAAAAAGAAACAGTGCACACACAGTCACACGCAAGCTTAGAAAATAACCGTGACAACCATATACTGTAAGTGTTTGCAGTGAGCGTGCACAGCAGGCCACACACCAATCAACATGCAGCAGCCGGGCACAGAGCGTGACACTCGTTAGCCCCATCCCTCTCCTCTCCACTGATTGGGTGCGGTGTGATTGGTGGGTGACGGTGATTGGTGGGGGGGCCTTCTCTCTACACCGTGATTGGGCCGGTGTTTAGACTTGTGCCAGGTTGGGGGGAGGGGGTGAGTAGGGATGGGACCATATGAAAATTTCATATCACGATTATTTTGACTAAAGAAATCACAATTTGCGATATTATCGCGATAATCAAAATCCATTATCCTTTCATTTGCCAAAAAATTGCCGTTCTACAAGCTCACAAGGCGTCGCGTTGTGAGTGTGTAGAACGGCTATTTTTTTGGCAAAGATATTTGGTAGAGAGCGGAAAAAAAGTTTCAAGTACGTATATTATAAGTATGTTCTACCAATAGAGGGTTTAAGGTACCAGATATGCAGCTCGGCAAATAGAAGGTGAACTGATCCCAGTGCATGACGGAGGACGATTTCATGATAAATTAAAGTAGTAGTTCACCCCCAAAATGACTTTTTTTCTATTGATTACTCATCCCACAGAGACTAATATTTTTTTGTATTTGTCGCATTCCTAAGACAAAAATGTGAATATAGTAAATTTACCCCCATATATTCCGTATGGGGACCCAAATGCATGGCCCTGAATGGGGAAACCATCAGGGCAAGTTTACTATAATCAATTTTTTGTCTTAGGAATGCGACAAAAAAAAACAAAATATATATTTTAACTCAAGTCTCCATGGCGTGAGTAATCAATTGAAAAAAACATCATTTTGGGGGTGAACTACTCCTTTAAAACTCCACGATACGATCATTGTGAGTGCTTATTTTTATCACGATAAACGAGAACATTGCTTATTGTCCCATCCCTAAGTGATTAGAAGAGCAAGGAGGAGGGGTCGCCGTGGTGCTAAAGTCCTACCTGCTCCCTGCACGGCTCTCCCCAGTGGACTTTGGCGGTAATGAGTGCAAAGTTTATTATGTCGCCAATAAATCCTTGTTGGGCCTTAGCTTTTTAGGCTTCCTTTTTTTACCTTTAGCCCTACGACGTCCTGAAAAAACACAAGAGTTTGGGGGAAGGGTTTTGGGATGGGAAGGAAGGAAGGAAGGGCAGGTTAGAGCAGCAGGAAGCAGCAGAGGGTTTTTATAAGGTACACACAGAGAAGCAGGGGCGTCACACCAAATGATGGGCCCTGGGTGGGTACAAGGATTCACTGTGTTATTTTGTGCTTTAACTATTGAAAAGTAGCAGATATACAAGCTCACAGCGCGGGGCCGAGATCTGCTATTTTTGAAAGATTGCGAACATTTGTGCAAGTCTTTGAAGGTTTTTTTTTTTTTTTCTTTTTTTTTTTACCTATTATGTTTCTTTGTCAGTGGTGCTCAAACTTTTTCATGTGAAGGACCCCCAAAATGATATGTATTTGGCCACGGACCCCCATCTCAAAATATCTAGTTCCAGGGACCCCCCAGAAGCGTTACAAATGTTCGCTTAAAAAATACGTATATATTCAAAGGTTTGCACACGTTTTCACGACTTTTCAAAAATAGCAGATCTACAAGCTCGCAGCACGGCACTCGGTGCTGCGCTGTGAGCTTGTATATCTGCTATTTTTCAATAGCTAAAGTATTAAGTAATTCCAGGCCCCTCCACCTTGGGCCCTCAGTCCCACTTTTACCCCCCTCGTGACGCCCCTGCATAGAGAAGAGCTACAGCGGCAGCCTCGGGACAGAAGCAGAGCTAGCGCCCCGATATGACACACTAATAAATAGTTGAGATGCCTTATCAGCACACATCACAGGCCTTATCTGCAGCCTGGGGCCCAAGCATCAAGGCACTGGCAGCTTTACCTGCCCCAAAGCCAAGCAGCCTTTGGACACCCTCCCTTGACACACACACGCACACACGCACACACACATAGACACATACATACATACACACTCGCGTGCGCGCGCACACACACACATAAACGCATACACAAAAAAACACACATTATACACACTCAAGCGTTACAGTTTTGCAATAGCAGGGCCAGTTCGCAGGTCTGTCTGTCTGTCTGTTTGGTAACAGTCGCACGACGAAAGGTCAGTCGGTGCAAAGCGCCAAATAACCAGACAGACAGACAGACAGACAGACAGAAGGAGGGGCCTCCAGACAACAGACAGACAGACAGACAAACAGACAGACAGACAGACAGACAAATAGACAGACAGACAGGCAGACGGGAGAGAACAGCAGACAGACTCAGACATGAGGAAGGCAGAAGCAGCAAAACAAGGCATGGGAACACGGGAATAAGGGGGCGGGGACTCAGTCAAACAGTCTATGCCTGTCACCGGAACAGGGACCACATTCTGATGATGATGATGATGACGATGACGACCGTGAAGACAGCGGGCCACATTTACCTGTCT
>NC_137813.1:21632032-21634532 GCF_963921795.1 Nannobrachium achirus | reverse complement strand
CTATTACAGGTTGTGGTTAATCCTCCAAGGACAGCCAGCGCTAATACTGACACTGGCTTTATCTTAACTCCACTGTGAGCTCCACAGACAGAGACCATGGTCTCACACTGTGATTCAACTGAACCTGACCACTATACCCAAGGGTGGACTTTCCCACAGTAATCCTTTTAATACTTCATAAAACGGTATGATTCACAAAGGCGAAGACAAAAGAGGTGGGAGAGGGGTTGAGGCAGAGAGAGATAGAGAGAGCGAGACAGACAGAGAGAGAGGAGAGATCAGACATATCGTCACTGTCGGGCAGAAACCTCGTATCTCCAAGTTTCAAATGTGTATGGTTTTTCGCTAAGTTAAGCCCTGCTTCATCGTACAAGGCCGTCGCACAAAAGTAATGAAAACAGCCGATCTACAAGCACACAACGCCTCGCAGTGCGAGGCGTTGTGTGCTTGTAGATCTGCTGTTTTCACTAGTTTAGTTCATTTTTTAAATGATATATACAAACGAATGTTTTTGGACATACAAGGTTTCCACCCGACAACAACGATATGCAGCTGTCTCTGTGGACAGATCCGCTGCCGTTGGTTACCGGAATGTCTGAGCTCACAAGTGGCCAATCATAAGCCAGCAGAGTCAGCCAGGCCTGTCACCCACTACTAAGGCCCATCCTAATGACTAATGCACACACAGACACGCACGCACGCACGCACACACAGACATGCACACACGCATGCACATAAAAGCACACACACGGATGCACGGCCGCACACACATTTACAGTGCACAGTTATCCAAACAAACAGCCATTAACAGAGGGATAAAGCAGTACAAGGACCCCCTGCTAAGAGACCCCAGCTGGAGGGTTGTCACCTTGGCCCCTTACACAGCAGGGTTAGAATATCACACACACGCACACACGCACGCACGCACGCACGCACGCACGCACACACGCACGCACGCACGCACGCACGCACACACACACGCATGCACGCACGCACGCACACACGCACACACGCACGCACGCACGCATACACACACGCACACACACACACGCACACGCACACACTAGGGCTGTCACAATTATTACATAATCGTCTAATCGCAATTATTTGTCATAATCGCGATTATTTTTCATAATCGTCATAATCGTTTCCATGTTGAAAGATGTTCATGTATATTTTTTTAAGTAAAAAATAGTGGAAATAGCAGATCTACAAGCTCACAACGCGTCGCTTCGCAATGCGTTGTGAGCTTGTAGATTGGCTATTTCCACTATCAATATTCATTTTTAAGTATAAAGTTGTCAAATATGTCAGTAATTTCTTTGTATATTTGGGTTATGTGTCATATCTACCATGTGCAACTTCAAAGCATACAAGCCAAACAGCAATGTAATTGTCAATGACAAAAACACAATTAAATTGTTATTTGAGTGACAATTAATCGTTGTGTAAAATGTCATAATCGTGACAGCCCTAGCACACACACACACACACACACACACACACACACACACACACACACACACACACACACACACACACACACACACACACACACACACACACACACACACACACACACAGTCACACTCGTTCACCTGTGCGTCTGAATCAGTATCTCTTTGTTACAACACGTCTCAAGCGGTCGCTGCTCTGCCCACTTTGTCAACACACTCGCTCTCCACCTGCGCTCTCATTTTCATAGTCTCTCTCTCTCTCTCTCTCTCTCTCTCTTTCATTTCCTTCCTCTCGCTCTGTCTCTCATGGGTCCACCTGTGTGTTAAGGACGGGACGATACGCAATATTATCGTTTATCGTGATGAAAAACACTCGCCATAATCGTATCGCGGAGATTGAATTTCTCGTGAAATCGTCCTCCGTCATGCACTGGGATCAGTTCACCTTTTATTTGCCAAAGCTGCATATCCGGTACCATTTAAACCCTCTATTGGCAAAACGTACTAATAATATACGTACTTGATACAGTCTTTTTTTCACTCTCTACCAAATCTCTGTCAAAGAATAGGCGATCTACAAGCTCGCGACGCATTGTGAGCTTGTAGATCTGCTATTCTTTTGCAAATGTTCTGCCCCAGGATAATCGATGTTTGCGAATATTTTGATTATCGCGATAATATCGTAAATCTTGATTTCTTTGGTCACAACAATCGTGATATGAAATGTCCACGCGGCACACAGAGGGTGGGACGTGTCCATCTGTCCTCTGCGTCCACAGAGTCTCCATGTCCAACCCGTGGCCGGGGGACGGTGTCCCTGCATGACACTGTCCGCTCTTCCCGGCAAATATTTGCGCTCACATTTAATTTAATCTTCCTTCCTATTTTAAAGCCCCCCCCCCCCCCCCCCCCCCCGTTCCAAGGAACACTGGCCTGCTCTATGCACACAGTGCACGCCTGCCCACGTAAACACACATCATAAAGAAAGACCGCCGCGCTGCCTGCAACAAGGGTCCCTGCTCTCTCTCTGTGTATATATAGAC
>NC_137813.1:21617032-21622032 GCF_963921795.1 Nannobrachium achirus | reverse complement strand
CCCTCGCCGCATGGTGACTCAGCACCTTCTGACCATAAATCCTGTGCCCTGAATCCAGTGCCCGATAGATGCCCCACAATGCCCGCCTTGTATGGTTCCTCTTTCAACTCTTATGGCCAAAGGCTGCTGGGTCCGTTCTGGAACCGAGGCGAGGAGGAGGAGAGAACGGGAACTGTCTGTCCGGCGACATGAGTGTCCACAGATCCTGTTCTGTGCCAGCGTGCCAAACAAGGGGAAGGAGGTATTTGTGTTATTATTACCCTTGCCCGGCTTATCGTGGCGGCATCTCTAGTCTGAAACCAAACAACTCCCAGCTCGGGCCCTGGTAATAACTTGATCCAGAACAGGACATGCTTCTTTTCTTCTTTTTTTTTTGCCATGGCATCAGATAGCGATGTCTGGCGGGCCCACAGCAACATGGGGATGATCGCTGTGATAAAGTCCAGAGATCGATACGCACACTCACTCACTCACACGCGCGCGCACACACGCTGGCGTAGACACACACATATACAGTGAAGTGTTCCCGAATGATTGTCCTGTTTATTCCCCGGTAGCCCCTTGCCGTTCCAGAGCAGAGCGCATAGCTTCCATACCTGGGCGGCGGGGCCATGTGCTCGCTAAGAGGCTATTTTACAAAAAATTGCAGATCTACAAGCTTGCATCGCAGCACTCTGTGCCGCTCTGTGAGCTTGTATATCTGCTATTTTTTTATAGTTAAAACATGAAATAATGTGTAATAATGCGTACCCGGTCAAAATGGGATAACTTGATCCAGAACAGGACATGCTTCTTTTCTTCTTTTTTTTTTGCCATGGCATCAGATAGCGATGTCTGGCGGGCCCACAGCAACATGGGGATGATCGCTGTGATAAAGTCCAGAGATCGATACGCACACTCACTCACTCACACGCGCGCGCACACACGCTGGCGTAGACACACACATATACAGTGAAGTGTTCCCGAATGATTGTCCTGTTTATTCCCCGGTAGCCCCTTGCCGTTCCAGAGCAGAGCGCATAGCTTCCATACCTGGGCGGCGGGGCCATGTGCTCGCTAAGAGGCTGTAGTGTAAATACAGGAGGAGTAACGACTCGCCAACGAGCCAGCGCGTCTCCTCTGAGCCTGAGCAGAGGGACTGACATACCCGGGAGAACAGTGCAACCCCCTTCTCGTCCTCTCCCTCTGCCCTGTTCTTTCTCTCACTCCTAGGGATGGCACCGTACGAAAGTTTCATAGCACGAGTATTGTGGCCAAAAGAAATTGCGATTTACGATATTATTGCGATAATCAAAATATCCCCAATATCCATTATCCCCGGGGAACTTTTGCCAAAAAATAGTAGATCTACCAGCTCACAAGTTGTGAGCTGGTATATCGGCTATTTTTAGGCAAAGAGATTTGGTAGAGAGTGAAAACAAAGACTGTTAAGTGTGTTATTTCCAGGTCCATTTTACCAATGAGGGTTTAAATGGTACCGGATATGCAACTCGTCAAATAAAAGGTGAATTGATCCCGGTGCATGACGGAGGATGATTTCACGTAAACTTAAAATCTCCACGATACGATTATTGTGAGTGTTTTTTATCACGATAAAGCATAGTAACGATTATCGTTCCATCCCTACTCCCTCCCTCCCTCTGCTTCTCTTGATCCCCTCCTCTCATGCAGACTCCAGTGGAGACAAAGTGGCAAACAAACACTCGAAAGCCCTGATTGATGCGTGGTCGCGCGTCAGCGTCGCACACACCCAAAATAGACCGTCTACAAGCTTGTATATCGTCTATTTTCGGTATGCGACAACGCTGTGCAACCAATTTCGCAGTGAGCATAGCAGTGGTAGCGACAAGTACACACCAAGACAGAGACTGAGATCGTCATCAGACTGTTTTAGCTTTTTCTGCATTTCTCTCTTTCTAGTCCCTCTCTCCCTCTCTCTCTCTCTGGCATCCCGGTGGCTCTACTGTCACCCACATGGGGACCCCCAATGTAAACAAGCCATTGTGCTTTCTTGAGTTTAAATCCGATTAGTGATAACGTATAATAATGTATGTGAACTGTACTGTCCTGTGCTTTTCTCTTCCTATGCAAACTTCGAATAAAGTATTCATTCAATCAATCGATCAAACCCTTCCATTGCTGTGAGGGCTTTAGGTGCCAACCTCTGGTTCCTTCCCCTCCTCCCTCCTTGCCTCCTCGTCTGCTCCTCCTGCTATCCCCTCTTCACCCCCTCCTGGCTTGGCAGAGACACCACCCTGGCCCGTGGCCAAACAGGGGGATAGAGTGGTGAAGGGAGGTGGGGGTTTATGGAGGGAAAGAGAAAGAGAGAGGGGATATCTAATAGGGTGGTGGGAGAGGGGAGGGGGAGGCTGCGACTCACTCTGGACGGGGGCCAAATGTTTGGTAGGAACGACAGATTGAGATGGACAGAAGAGAAGTAGAGGTAACAGAGAGAGAGAGAGAGAGAGAGAGAGAGAGTGCAGTCAGTGGAGTGTGAAGGAAGGTAGGTTGTCTTCCAACGTGTCTCCAATGTGATTTACTTACCTTGGGAGGTTGGAAGAGTGGTGGCATTGTGTGTGTGCGTGCGCGCGTGCGTGCGTGCGTGCCTGTGAGCAGAAGTGTACGAGTCTGCTGTATACGATTATTAGCATGTTTACAATTTTAAGCGCAACTAGAGATACTGTTCCTACGAAACAGTGTGGGCTCGCTCATGACTATATTCTACAGCGTGCTAACTGTCATGTGAAGCTCAACCAATGTCATGTGAAGCTCAACCAATACTCCAGCTCCAGATTTTCCACACCTCAATTGCACCTGCCTTTGTACTGTCTGCGACGGAAGTTCCGTCGTGTGAGTTCCGTCACGGAACGCACACGACGGAACTCACGGGACGGAACTCACGTAAAGGAACTCACTCTATAAATAATGAAGATAACATAGTGTTCTCGCTTTCAACGAGCCCACACTTATAGTTATAGTAATTGATAGTCCACAGTGAAGAGAGACAGGGAGAGAGTCAGGAGTAATAATGCAGTAAAGGTCTGTCAGGCTCGTTGCTTTACCCTCTCGGCTATCGGCGCCCCACCATCGTCAAATGTTTCATTGTGGAGTGTGTGGAACAAATAAAAGATTTGTTGATAGGATAACACAGGTTCAATAGGTGTTTTACCTTTATAACACAACTCGTGTTTCCCATACTGTTCTGTGTGTGAATGTGAGTGTCATTATTTTGGAACAGGGGACTGCAAAGAATGTTAGAGAGGCTGGGGCTGAAATCCACGCTTGTGTATGTGTGTGTGTGCGTTGCCTACCTTAACAGTGCGGTGGTGCTTGCGCGAGGGGTGGCAGCGCATGTTGCTGGTGTTGCAGCAACCCGTGCAGCGCTTCACCTCCACGCAGGGCGGCCATATCAGGAAGTTGGCGGCCGTGGGGTCCACCTGGCTCCTGGGGATCTCGTAGATCACCGTCCGCGTCTTACACACCGCCGGGACCGCCTCTTCCACTGAGGAGGCACAGAGAGAGAGAGAGAGAGAAAAATATGAGTCACATTTGATGCATTAACGTGATTGATTCATTATTGTTCAGTGACAAACTTTGCGCACAGGATTTCACGACATATTGCATTATATTGGTTCAGTTGGATAACTCAGATCGTTTAATTACTAGTAACCCCCCGGCTCCACCGGCTGCGTCGCGTTGCTCTGCGTCTTGACGGCGTCATTGACGCAGACACGTTGCCGTCCGACTGGCTCCACTGAACGTGAATGTGTTGATATTTCAATCAAAGATCATAGGATATTCGCATTATATGCCTAATTATAATAATTTATGCTGTGTAAAGTGCCGGAAAAAAATAGCAGATATACAAGCTCACAACATGTCGAGTGCATGAATCTGTCATCATATGCTGTTGTGACTGTGTCTGAGCTTGTAGATTGGCTATTTTCGGTACACCAGTCCAGCGCAGCCACGATAATGTAGGCTATAGCCTAAAAATCTGTGTTCAGGCTGGCCTGTTTTTAGGAGGAAGAATTGAGAAAGTTGTTGCCTGTTGTGAACTTGTGATTAGCCTATATCAAGTGGGAAGACCACTGTAATTACATAAAAAAATATGCGAGGAATTTTGGGACATCTAGTCGCCCTTGTGAATGACGTGAATGGATCCAACAGCAGAAAGGCACTCGCGGTACGGTATATACATTTAATATGCAATGCAATTACATTTAATCATAATTTATACATGACTGGACGTTGTGGACGCCGTCAAAAAATTGAACCGGGGCGATTTTTGAGTTTGGACGCCGTCAAGGGAGCGTCCGACGCGGACGTCGACGTCGGCAGTGGAGCCACCCTTCATTGATTAAAACGGGAGCGTTCCCAACGTTGACGTTGACGCGACGCTCGACGCGCCCGGTGGAGCCGGGGGTTAGACGCCTCAGGGCGCCATGTCTTGGCCGTCTGGCCACTGATGTATATCGGACCAGTTACCCATACTCTATATGGAGACTCCTGGTACCCATATATGGAGATCCATGTACTGTATATGGAGATAGCTGTGAGACCCCAAACATGCTTACACAGTTATTCGTTATGTGAAAGTCCTATGACATCTATCACAGCTGACATCATACATACACTCCCCTTTTATGCCCATACATGGAGATCCCTGTCTGAACAAGCCACACAGATATGGGCTGTCTTCCTCCATGTATGGGCTGTTAGATATGGGCTTAATATTGATGACATCAGGGATCTCCATATATGGGCATAAAAGGGATTTTGTAAGAGTGGTTCCCATGACATCACACTGTTTATATGCTCCAAAAACGTACTTTTATTATAGGCAACTGGCTATGCATTGTTGGTTCTCAAACCTCTAATTTCAAGGATATTAAAGAGTAGAATATGAATTAGCTACGTACAGTGTGGTCCTCAATCTACAGAGTAACATCCTCAGTATTCATTCAAATCTGAGACTGAACAAATGGAACCAAAGGTCC
>NC_137813.1:21599250-21616832 GCF_963921795.1 Nannobrachium achirus | reverse complement strand
CATTTGAATGGACTATCAATTGGATTATTTATGACGGGCTAATAAAGACGTATGTAATGCGATGAAAAAAGAAAGTTCGGACGTTTTACTTATTTCCTGAGAATGTCTACATATTTTGACAGCTTGTC
This sequence comes from Nannobrachium achirus, assembly GCF_963921795.1. Taxonomy (NCBI): domain Eukaryota; kingdom Metazoa; phylum Chordata; class Actinopteri; order Myctophiformes; family Myctophidae; genus Nannobrachium; species Nannobrachium achirus. The sequence continues at coordinate 21,616,704 of NC_137813.1, read as the reverse complement.
TCTGGTCGATAGGCAGGTTTATGCTGCCAAATTGACCTTAAAAAACGGAGTATCATTGCCTGACCCGTTTTCTCTTTCTAGCTGTCAGTGGGTTATTGATCCCACTAAATGGCCAGCACTTCAATGGCCAGATATTTACGAGTATCTTATTGAAACTCCTAGCATTTTCACAAGGGAGAAATTGAAGGCATTCAAGTCCCTGGATGCCTACAACTTTGTACTCTCTGGACATGTGCAAGAAATCTATTTCCACGATTACAAAATAGAAGACTTTGTAGTCCTGAAGGCTGAAGTGCTGCCTAGCCAACGACAGGGACAGAAAACAGAGTTGTACCAGACGTGGGTTATTCTGAACAAAAGGAATGGTTGTGTATTGACAGCCAATTGCACCTGTATGGCTGGGTATGTATAGTAGTACTATTCCATAACTTTTAAATTAATGTTAGGCTAATAGTTTACACCTGTAAGCCTGTAATGTGACAATGAATTTAAATGTTTACATTTGTAATACAATGTTATGGTCATACTGTATATGAGCTCATAAAATAAGTGTGTTCTCTACATGGACAATGAATATTGACATAATGATATAATAATATAATATATGATATTTCACGCTTTCTTACATAATTGTGTTTATGATTTAATTAGCAGCCTATTACAGATAAACATGTTGGGTAGAGTTAAAATGCAATGGTGACAATGTTTTACTAATCTGTGTATTTGTGGACTGTCAACAATTGCAGGTTGGGGTCATGTTGCAGCCATGCAGCTGCACTAATGTTCAAAGTGGAGTTGTTCGTCAGAATGGGAAAGACCGAATCATCTTGTACCTCTGGTCCTTGCACGTGGAACAACTCAAAACGGAAGGTGGAGAACGTCTTTTTGAGTGAAATGATCTTTAAGAAGCCTAAAAGGACAGATACACATCTGCAGCCTCCCAGAGCAAAGCCTACACTGGACCATGTTAAAGGTATGACACAATCAGATTTGTTATACAATTAAAACACTTTAAGACAAATCATGTTTGTAGCTGCAACATTTTTCGCCACCTAGTGGCGGAAAAAATTACCTCTGGGAGGTAAAATTACCTCTGGCAGATTGCTACAACATAAACATAGTTGATTGTCAACCAGTATCTAGCCTCAAAACATGACATAATGCTCTTACGTTTCATATACAGTATTATAATCAAAATGCAATTAGTAGAACTCGGTAGTACCGGTACATGGAGGAAGCATTCTTGACAATACTTAAGATAATGAATTGCAAAAGCCACTATCAGTTTTTCTATAAAACATTAATTGCCAAGTAACACACTTATGACACATGGAATGAACGTTTTGTATAAGAAATTTGTCATGGCAATCATTTGTCTTTTTTTCCCCTTCCCAGAGTTGACAGATGAAGAGGTCTATCTTGAAGTCAAACCAAGGGAACCAAAAGCAGCTGTGTTCAATGCTATACACAACAGTGACACAGACACTGCCTCAGAAACAGAGGACTGTGACACTCAAGAAGAGAATCTGCCAGAGCCACTAGTAGGTCTGTATGATGCAGATCTGATGGGCCTTAGCTTAAATGTAATACAAGAGAGGAGTGAATTAACATTTAATAAACTAAAGCAAAAGTTATCGCATGAGCAGTGTATAAACATTGAAGTTACAACAAGAGAACAGGCCCAATCAACAGCCTGGCATACACACAGGATTGGAAGGATAACTAGCACCACCTTTTATCGCACATGCACAGTGAAGTCTGAGTCAGCTAAATGTAACCTAGTCAAAGACATAATGCACTACAATGACAATGATTTGAACTGCAATGCAGTCCGTTGGGGAAGAGAACATGAGGACACAGCAAGACGACAATACATTCAATTAATGCAGAAGAAACATCAAAACTTTGAGGTGGAACAATGTGGTTTATTTGTACAGCAAGAGAGACCGCATCTTGGGGCATCACCAGATGGAGTGACGAGCTGTTCTTGTTGTGGGAAAGGAACACTTGAAATTAAGTGCCCATACAAATACCGTGATGGCCTGACAGGGAGTGGAGAGGACACACAGTTCTGCCTAGACAAATCACTCAAACTTAAGAAAGGTCATCAGTATTACCACCAAGTCCAACTTCACATGGCAGTCTGTGATGTGAAGCACTGTGACTTTGTCGTTTGGACAAAGCTACCTGTAATCATCAATCGCATTCCCAGAGATGAGGAAATGCTGCAAGCAGCCCTGCCTAAAGCTGAATTATTCTTCAAACAACACATTTTGCCAGAGTTGTTAACACGTAGCATGGATCCACTCACTGCAACACCTTCTGTCTGCTCACACTGTAACAGGCCAAACTTTGGCAAAATGATTAGCTGTGATAAATGCAAAAGTTGTTACCATTACACATGTGCGCAAATAAAAAGAAGACCTGTGAAATGGCAATGTGAACAATGTAGAAATGAATGAGATGTAGTTTCATGTTATTCATTCATCTTCTAGGAACTACACTCTTACAAAGATTTGTTAATGCTCCACATACAATTACCATATCATCTAAGAGATCTGCCTGATTGACTGGAATAACAGTTGATAGAATTTTGAATTTTTTCCATCTACCTATTACCCTTTCAATGTGTATTCTAACATTAGACAACTGCCTTGATGTACCGACTTCTTGAGCAGAGAGCTGCTTCTTACCCTTGGTAAAATGAGGGATTTTAAGGGTGGCACCAAGTACAGCAAGTTCGTCTCTAATAGTAAACCCACGATCAGCAAGAATTTCATCGTTTTGTTCAAGAAGATTTAAAAATCCAGATTTTGCAGTAATTTCTTTGTCAGAAGTTCGGCCACCCATGCCTGGTGACAGAAAAGATATGGATCCTGCCGGTGACATCCCCACCAAATATTTTATAGTGTTATGGTGTTTATAATTTGACCACGATTGAGCCCTTGTAGTTAAATTTGACGGTCTGTTAATAAAAATCTCTGTACAATCAATGATGCACCTGGCATGTTTATACTTGGGTTTAAAACATTTTGGCATGGTTTTTAATACCATATGCTTACTTGGCCACTTGATGAGAGGTTTTAAAACCTTACTCATAACAGGGAGCCAAGCTCTTAATATTTTGGATATATCACATTCTGTAACCTTGAATCGAAATGCAATATCCTTGTTGCTGATACCCAATCTGAGCTTCATTAAAATAACCAATAGATGATCCTCCAGGCTCTTAGAGGCACGGACAACCGGAACGTAAGCATTAAATTTTAGGATCAACCACTCAAAAATAACACTGGTTAGACCTGTGAAGAACAGAACACTTGCCGCTTTACTTTTAATTGAGCTGTAGGAAAACTCAGTGTTTCTCAGTTTTTCTTTTAGTTGCTCATTTTCATCTTTTAGTTTGTTGATGTCCGAGCGTAGGTTGACACACTCTGTAGAAAGCTGGGTGAACTTGAATTGGAGATCATCATAGATAGCCTCTGGGACTGTGGCTTCTGAAAGAGAAGAGCAGTAATTACAGTGGTTAAACACTTACAGTAGCTACAAGCTGACTGCTTAGCATGAGCTTGTAGATCTGCTATATTTGGAAAGTAATGCACTTTTTTTTGGGGGGGGGGGGGGGGCTGATAAACATTTAACAGACCAAGTACATTACTTGAAGCTAAAGATGAAGTTTACAAAGCAAACTACACATTAACATGAATCTAACATTAATAGGAAAGAAAGAGCATGTGTAAACAAACACAAAAACAAGCATTTTCACAACCATAGTGATACTACAGTATCATGTCAGCAAGTACCATGGTCAGTATCATATCACTATGTGGCCATCTATGAAAACATTGAATGTACAAGACAATTTGATACAGTATACAGTGGAGGTCCCTGCTTCATCTGTCTCTGCTAAGGGATCCTTGGCCTGAAAACGCTGACAACCCCTGGATAAAAGTGTGTGGGGTTCTTAGTTACCAGTGCAAGGCTCCACAGAGGAATCCTCTTCTATGGGCTGCTGAGGATCACCAACATCCATCAGTGGTCTGTGAGAAATAGGTTCCTCATCCCTTTTTCTTTTCCTCTCAAATCTGTTGAGGAGAGAGCTAACGCTTATTTTTCCTCATTTACATAATCCAACAATGAAAAGATAATAATGCTTTGCTGTGACTTACTCCATTGAGGTACAGGAGAGCACAAGCTCAAATAATGGCAAATAAACATGGTCCATTTACCTCTCAAGTTTGGCTTTCGATTTGTTAGGTTCTTTCCTTGAGTGAGCGAAGATTGAAGGCACAAAGTCAGGACTGTCATAGTCCATAGATACTGCTCCTATAAAAACAAAAACGTTTGCTTTACAGACTGACTGTATGGTTTGTACAAAACATTAAGGAGGAAAGTTACATTTGTTTATAATTATAAATATATCTGTGACAGAGAATCAAAGATAGTCTAATGATTCTCTAATCTATTCCAACAACATTTCTCAAATTTCTGGGGACCCCAGGGGTTCTTGAGGGAGTTCCAGGGGGTAGTAGTTACCCTTATGGGTATGTACTGTAACTTTGAGAGCTGGAATTGGTACCATTTATACACTCAAGAGTTAAATTAACATCTCAGAGATAGAAACACCATTAAATGGGGTCCATTGACGATAATGCAAGTCAAACTGGGTTTCCTTGAAATTATTATGGTTGGGAATCACTGTAGCTTGGCATATATTTTCAAATGGGGGCCCGTGGGCTAATAAGTGTCAATTTGGGGGTCATTGACATGAAAAGGTTAGAGAACCATGCACTGGCTTAATTAATTTACCTGTTATGAAATGCGCACTGCATAGTCGTGCATTGTTGATGAGATCCTCGCTCCATTGGTCTCTTCGGATTGCTTGCAGCCAAAGCCGTCGGCGATTCCTATTGTACGGAGTGTTATTTCTGGGTATCCGGTAAAACTTAAGATCTTTATTATGACTTTGTCGGTTCTGGCAGCCCACTGCACAACACGACGACATTATTAACAAGTTCACAACTGATTATCTTCTCCCTAGCCGAGTCCAAACGCAGTCGAACGTCCAGCCATGCGTCTAGCTCTATTGTGAGTAGTTACTTCCGCATGGTTTACTGCTTCACCGGTGCGCGCGCATCCGCACTGTTTGTATACAAATAATTGGTCTATAAGCTCACACTTAAGCCCTATTGTATACGAAGCTTTCAAATTTGTATCTATCTTTACTGAAAAGCCCTAAATAGTGACGCCAGGGTTAATGTGGCTGAAGTGTTGGTGAAATACAATATTTGTGAAATCATGGCTCAACATTCCTCGTCGCCCTTTGTATCCAACCTTAGGCACGGCATGTCAGCTAGAGCCAAAGACAAAGATTTGGGTGATAATCTGCATACCTATCCAACTGTTTCCGCAGGAGTTTACTGGAGATTATTTGGACCGGTTTGGACCACACTTCCGGTTTAACAGCAGACATACAAGCTCACGTCGCGTCGCAGATGCAAACGTTGTGAGCTTGTAAATCACACTCGGCTGCGGCGCCGGAAGCTCGGTACAGCGTCTGCGCAATGCACTATGGGGCGTTGGAAAGTCGTGGATACAGTATATGAAACATATAATTTTCCAAATGTCTGTCTGTCTGTCTGAGTGAGTGTCTGTCTGAGTGAGTGTCTGTCTGTCTGTCACAGCGTTTCTCCTCAATGGCTGGAGCAATTGATCTGAAATCGCATCACCATTAGCATATGAACATACCTGACATAACTGTGAAGCCGGTTTGTCACTTTCACAAATCGTATGCTGTATATTAGCGTTTTTATGGTGTATCTATTCTGCATCTAGCATGAGGCTTATCTATTCTGCATCTAGCATGAGGCAACATGTTTAACCAGCTCTGTGTGTGTGTGTGTGTGTGTGTGTGTGTGTGTGTGTGTGTGTGTGTGTGTGTGGGGGGGGGGGGGGGGGGGGGGGGGGGGGGGGGTCTGGCCCTGTTACAGATGTTGTCCAAAAATCATGCAGATCGGTACACAGTATCTCTGTAGCCATTAAACGAAACGGGTATTTTTGCGAATGTCTGAGTGTCTGAGTGTCTGTCACAGCGTTTCTCCTCAGTGGCTGGAGCAATTGATCTGAAATCGCATCACCATAAGCATATGAACACACCTGACATAACTGTGAAGCCCGTTTGTCACTTTCACAAATCGTATGCTGTATATTAGCATTTTTATGGTGTATCTACTATCTATTCTGCATCTAGCATGAGGCACATCTATTCTGCATCTAGCTTGAGGCAAAATGTTTAACCAGCTCTGTGTGTGTGTGTGTGTGTGTGTGTGTGTGTGTGTGCAGGCAGGCAGGTGTGTGTGCAGGCGGGTGGGTGGGTGGGCTGGGGTGGGGGGGTGGGGGGGGGGGGTAGCCATTAAACGAAACAGGTATTTCTTACATTGATGCTCCTACATATTATCATGCAAGCACCAGTTAAAGTTACTTTCCATCCCTCATATACTGTATGCACAGTGCACATCCCATAACCCACACACTGCACATCATTTTGGAGCTCATATCTTTGAACGGGTAAGGGCTAGTTCTATAAATTCCACAAATCTGTTTGTGCGTGTAGGCCTACCGGTATGTGTCCTTTGCATATCTCGTGAACCTTCCTACCAATCGCCTGTAAGACACCCTAACTGTCGAGTCACGTGTAAAGTTGGTTGGATCGGTTCCACAGATTAATATTGTGAAAATAGCTGCTCAATTGTAGATCGGCTATTTTCAAAATGATTGCCTCTTTCTTATATCATTTGAAAATTGGACAAATGTTTGACCAGTTTTAATAGGATAGTTTGTTGATTACTTTTGATACAGCGGTGCTCCTGGAAGGAGCTAAGCTCCAACATCTGGCTTCGTCCGGGCTCTGAAGCGTGGCCTACATCTGGCCTACATCTGGCCTACATCTTGGAACAAAGTGCTCAAAGTTTGTTGCACGCCCAGGGTCACATTGGCCAAGCGAGGGAGGCTATACCTGTTAAGGCCCTCTTACATCTAACGACTTTGAAAAGATTTCTCAATCGTAATAAAATCGAGGCTAGTTGCGGCGCGCTCCCGTGACTCAGTCGTTACTCAATCGTTAAATGTGAGGTAGTGGTCCGACCCGATTTTTACCCCAACTTGAGAGCCAGATTCTGTTACGAGAATATCAAACTGGTTTAATATTTTCACAAATCGGGGCTGAGTCTGAATGAATACAATGACGTAGCCTAGCCTACAACCAAAACAGAACAAGCCAAAAGCCAAGCCATTCATTCCCCAAAAGACGCTGCCCTGAGCTGCCAGCCTGGTCGTTGTTGGTGCTGCTACTACGACAGCCCTTTATTAGTTATTTCTCCGCATTTCCATTATTCCAAACATTCAACGTTGATAATAAGTTGATAGGATCGATCTGCACCGGCTAGACTGAGAGGAGAGAACGAGAGAGGAGAGGCACAGAGGGCTGGGGGAGGAAGGCGGAGCTCGGTGTGTGTGTGTGCACTGCATGTGCAGTGATGGAAAAGTAATCAAGTAAAAGTATCAATACTGCAATACTGTGATGCGACGCGCTGTGACTGAGCTTGTAGATCGGCTATTTTAATTTATGGTTAGCCTAATGCTTTATAATAATATGATAATTTATTTAGGAACACAGGGCTATATAATAGGCATATTTCAGCAAATAAAAGGGAATCTTGAACCAGTCTTTACACAATCTTTAGAGGCATACACATCTAACAACTGAAATCTTTGAAAAATCATCCTACAGTCTTTGGGGAGTCTTTTTCAAATCTTATAGTGTGAGGGGTAGTCTTTAAGAAATCTTTCCCAAATCTGTCCACAATCTTACCAAAGTTGTTAGGTGTAAGGCTAGCTTTAGGTGTTACGTGTGGCGCTTTTAGATGGATCTTGCTGTTCAACTCCCACATCTTTGACCGGCTTTTTGAGAAATCTAGCGCAGCGTAGTTCATTGGGACACGGAAGTTAGAGTCCTAGATATACCCCGAACCCCCCCCCCCCTCTTTCATTTGCCAACAGTTAATTAATTCTTACGCCCACATTCATTCTTACTTCATTCTCATTCGCTACAAGCTACTTCACACACGCCCTCATTGCTCAGTGTAGTCCTTATAAGCAGCCTCTGCTTACTGCTCATTCTACATGTTCAGCTGTCAAAGCAGGTTGTGGGTTTTGGGAAGAGAGTCTGGAATTTCGGGGAGAGATTATTTTTCTGGGGGGCGGGCTAGAGCCTATTGACGTAATGTTAGGGGGGTTTAAAAAATGTCAAGGTGACTTGCTCTTAATTGCTCCCTTTGAACTTCAAAGGGGTTGTAAACCGCAATAATTGATTGAGCCATACAAGTGTCAATAGCTCGTTAGTGTTCTCTCTAATCAATGAAACATCAGAGACAACTACCTCTTTGATGCCTGTCATAGAGGGGAGGGGGAGAGGGGAATGTTTTTGTGTCCACACAGCCTACAGCCCTGATTGGCTAACCCTTTCTGGTGGCTGGTGGAAATTGATTCTCAATTGTGAGGCTCCAGACCACACTACACCACGGGGTGGTGTTGTGCGGTCTGGTTTATTAACCAGGCTAGAAAAATCCTCCACCTCCCCGGCCTCCTCCCTGTGGCATTTAGCTTCAGTTGTAATGGAATGTTCTGAGATAGGATAACATGTGGATTGTGCTATGGTTATTCCATGATTGTGGTATGATGAAATGTTGATCGTGCTATGGTATTCTATGTTGCGGTAATTTATGATGTAACTGGAAGTTCATGTTTTATGTACATCTGTAACTTATGCTCTGCTCTGCTCTGGGGGGTCTGAGATAGCAGATTCTGTGTTAGGTTATGATTTCACAGATAAATCTGCTATCATCAGAGCAGAGCCCATCTGCCAAACTCAATGCAATATCATTGCATAAATGTTTATGTTACTTCTAATAAATGTCATATGTTTAACTCTAAGCTGAAGTGTTTAAATGAAGCCACCGCACCATGTTGTACTGCTGATGGTAACCGGTTTATAAAGATATGCTGCCTTCTGAAAGAATGTTTTGTTATTGTGCTTCTACTGAACCCACAGGGTCCGACACAGGGTGCTGCCCGCTTCTACTGAACCCGCAGGGTCCGACACAGGGTGCTGCCCGCCAATGACGAGCAACGCTCGCAATGCCACAAAAAAGTGACGTTGTGATGCGCGGTTCTCCACAACCCGTCACAGCACGGGCCTGCACTCCTTCGTTTAATCTAAATACCAAGACCAACCTTTGCACACACACACACACACACACACACACACACACACACACACACACACACACACACACACACACACACACACACACACACACACACACACACACACACACACACCCATGTAAAGCAGACCATATAGAGCCCATATGGGCTCAGTATTATCCAAATACCGCAGTGTATGCAACGCATGCCAGTGCAACGGAGAGAGGACAGCGAGCTTATAGGGTTCTCCACACACAACCGACAGGTTAGCCAGTGCTTTAGCATCAACGGTGAAGGAGGATTAGAGGGCTGCGCGCACAAACACGCGCACACACACACACACACACACACACACACACACACACACACACACACACAAACACACACACACACAGGCCTTACTGTACCAAGGGGCGCCGTGGGGGAGCGTGTGTCTGTGTTTATGTGGGCTAATCTACGCGCTGCACGCGCCAACTGCACTGTAACTGCTCGCACTCTGGACCTTGTGACCTCCTCGCGTTTCAGCAACACGGCCGGCAGACACGTGCACACACGCACTCATGCCACCCCGCATTGCCGAAATGTGGAAATATGCATTGAAACGCGCTGGGAAACGGAGGAGGGTGGCTGGTCACAAATGAACGCATGCAAGGTGCACGCACGCACGTACGCACGCACGTACGCACGCACGCACGCACGCGCACGCGCACACGCACGCACACACACACACACACACACACACACACACACACACACAGAGAGAGAGAGCAAAATACACAAACATTATACTCACCGAGGATGGACACCTTGCTGAGGAACTCTTCATACATCTTCCTCTTCCTCAGTGTGCTGCCCTGCAGGGGACAAGGGGAGTTAAACAACTGTTGTTTTCTCAGTGTGCGTGCGTGTGTGTGTGTGTGTGTGTGTGTGTGTGTGTGTGTGTGTGTGTGTGTGTGTGTGTGTGTGTGTGTGTGTGTGTGAGTGAGAGAGAGAGAGAGAGAGAGAGAGAGAGAGAGAGAGAGAGAGAGAGAGAGAGAGAAAGTGGGGGTACTTGCATTACTACAGTATAGTACTATCGTCACTGTCGGGCAGAACCCTCGTATCTCCAAGTTTCATATTTTGTACTTTTTTCGTGAAGTAAAGCCCTCCTTCACACAGGGCTGTCACACAAGACTAGTGAAAATAGCCGATCTAGTTCGGCTATTCTCACTAGTTTAAATCAGTTTTACAACGACGCTACATACTTGCTACTTGTGAGGGATAAATGTCCCCACAAATGTTAAGAAATGTTTCTGAACATGTCCTCAAAAGTATAGTTGCGACCGTCAGGTCGCAGTTTAGTATCAAAACCTCCACCGGCCGTCCGTCGGTCGGTCGGTCGGTCACACGTCACACGTCACACCTTTGCCCTGCTCATATCTCCGCATCAGTATGACATCATTTGTGTACGGTGTGATGTCATACTGATGTCAGCAGTGTGATGTCATACTGATGTCAGCAGCTATGTCTCTATATATGGAGTTATATGTTGTTCGTGTCCAAATATGGGGCTTGTGAGGTCAGACTTAGTGAGATTCGTCGGTTATCTCCATATATGGAGGGAGAACCAGCTTATGAGCCGATGAGTTGTGTTAGAGTCGAGATCCTGCTTGCATCTAATCTGTCGGTAGATAATGCCGGTCTTATATAAGGGTCATTTGTGTACGGTGTGATGTCATACTGATGTCAGCAGTGTGATGTCATACTGATGTCAGCAGCTATGTCTCTATATATGGAGTTATATGTTGTTCGTGTCCAAATATGGGGCTTGTGAGGTGAGACTTAGTGAGATTCGTCGGTTATCTCCATATATGGAGGGATGTGTTGGTTATCTCCATATCTGGAGATTCAACCTTCAACGATTTTCACATCTTGTTACTAATCTGTCGGTAGATAATGCCGGTCTTATATAAGGGTCATTTGTGTACGGTGTGATGTCATACTGATGTCAGCAGTGTGACAGGAGATAAGCGACCAACGGTCGCTTATTGCGACCGTAAGGGAGCAGTTTACTATGAAAACCTCCACCGGCCGTCCGTCCGTCACACGTCACACCTTTGCCCTGCTCATATCTCCGCATCAGTATGACATCACACCACATGTGTACACAAACCTTTGTGTACGTTGCTGTGGCAACAGTCTGTTGTTGCTGGTTTGTTAGTGTACGTTAGCAACCACCTTAGCAACCATGGTTTTACCCTAGCAACCAACTGTTTACCCTAGCAACCAACTGTTTACCATAGCAACCATGTTTTTTTACCCTAGCAACCAACTGTTTACCATAGCAACCAGATACGCAGAGCAGGGATCTCCATATATGGGCATAAACAGGTGACATCACACTGATGTCAGATACTCAGAGCAGGGATTTCTCCATAATATATGGGCATAAAAGGGATTCTGTTAGGGATCTCCATATATGGGCATAAAAGGGATTCTGTTAGGGATCTCCATATATGGGCATACAAGGGATTCTGTTAGGGATCTCCATATATGGGCATAAAAGGGATTCTGTTAGGGATCTCCATATATGGGCATAAAAGGGATTCTGTTAGGGATCTCCATATATGGGCATAAAAGGGATTCTGTTAGGGATCTCCATATATGGGCATAAAAGGGATTCTGTTAGCTGTTAGTGATCTCCATATATGGGCATAAAAGGGATGCTGTTAGGGATCTCCATATATGGGCATAAAAGGGATTCTGTTAGGGATCTCCATATATGGGCATGAAAGGGATTCTGTTAGGGATCTCCATATATGGGCATAAAAGGGATTGTATCCCAGATGATGCCCTGTTAGGAGATCCACACTAACAGAATCCATATATGGTCCTACCGACAGCTGCTATAAGCCAACCCTGGCGATAAGGTCTGAGTCGAAGAAATGCTTCTTTCCTGGCAAGAATTGCCCCTTTACACTGTAGGGCTCGTTTGTGTATTGTATGACATCACGCCACATCATCGGCTGAGGACTGTGTGATGTCATCATATCTCCATATATGGAGACATAAGTTGCTCATGCCCAAATATGGGCTGGTGAGGTCAGACTTAGTGTGATGCGTAGGTTATCTCCATATATGGAGATTCAACTTCAATGAGTAACCATGGCAAACTGTCAACTGCCCGTATGTCTTGATAATTGGTAAAACAAACTTTTGGCCTATTTGTGGAAACGGTCGCTTATCTCCCGATTAGGGAGTCTTACTGGTATGATACAAGTGTGTGTGTGTGTGTGTGTGTGTGTGTGTGTGTGTGTGTGTGTGTGTGTGTGGCCCACCCTACCCCACCCCACCCACTAAACGGGGGACTTTCCCCCGGTGCCTGTGAGCATCAGGTACTTCCTGACAAGTCTAGACCCTATCTGTACTTTTTCAAACACTGCAAAAAAAACAACTCAATACAATACGGCTCCATTTTTGTACGCTCTCAGAGTTACGGGTCCGTTCGGTTAGATTTGCACACTCTCGGGGGAAAATGAACGTGTAGAGGATCTTTTACTGTATTCCTACTTTTTAACCCAGATCTGAAGAGAGAGAACAGAGAGAGAGAGAGAGGCAGTGGCGTCAGTTCAGAAAAAGCTAAGGTATGGCAACCTGCTAAGGTATAGACACCAGTCATGTTGCCATACCTTAAGAAGTACATTCTATTTCCCCCCGTTTCTACGGTTTCTTGGGCTGGATAAGGCAGCCTGGAATGGTTGTTCAAGTGCAGCTAAACTTGGCATGTTAAACGTGCCACAATACCTTGTTAAAGTGACCATTTTTGTTAAATTTTGTAGTTATTTTACTGTAATTTAACAACATAATACAGATAGACAAAGAGACATTAATGGATTTATATTTAAAGGTAACTTTTATTTTCCCCCCTGGACCCAGGGTATGTATGGCAGCTGCATACCCCTGCCATACCCAATTGACGCCCCTGGAGAAAGGGAGAGAGAGAGAGAAGAGAGAGAGAGAGAGAGAGAGAGAGAAAGAGAACAGACAGAGAAAAAGAGTGAGAAAAAGATGGTCTGGCCTGCCCCATGTTTGTCCTGTGCATATGGAAATGATATGGTGCTGTAAGGTTTAGTGTTTTAAGTGCCTAGAGTCCCGCGGCTCTGCCTCTAATTTCAAACCATATCACATTTTCTCTTAAAAGGGGAGAAATGTTTCCCAAGCAAGGCAGCGCTCAACTCCAAAGCGTAAACAGCTTGATTAAAGGAATTCTCCTCTGCAATCGCCTGCCTCCCTCCCTCCCTCCCTCCCTCCCTCCCGGATAAGTGATTGAGTTGAGTTGAGTTGGGTTGGGTTGAGTTGTGCGCGCTGTGCATGATCCTGCCTCTGTGTGTGTGTGTACATGTACAGCATGTGTGTTGTTGGTGCATGCGTGTGTGCGTGAGGCAAAACGCAATCTGTTTTCCCTTTTGGCTCCTGCTACTTGTGTTTTGCTGTTTGCCCCCCCGCAGCTAAGGCCAGGGCTCCACCAAAAAGACGGCGGCGTGCCGGCGTCGGACGGCGGCATAAAAATTAACCGGGGCGAATTTGAGCGTCCAACGTCGACGTCGGCACCCTTCATTGATTAAAAAGGGAGCGTTCACAGCGTTGATGCGCCCGGTTGAGCCGGGGGGTAAGAGACACTGTGCTCGTTACGAAAGACAAACACTCTTGTGCGTTACGCTGCACTTGTAGCTAAGCCCTTGAAGGCCTCAATCCATTCTTAGTGAATATTCTTATCAATTACTTTTTCCGGTTCTTTGAATGTTCGACCCCGTTAAAAGCTTATCGATCAACTATTTTAAGCAAAAGCTTTCCTCACAGTAACAGAAAAGAGAAAACACCCTAGTATAGAGCCCTGAGTGACTCCGGTCAACAATACAATGGACCTGTCGGATTAACTGTTGCACCCCTACTACTCGTACACGTATTATGATGGCGTCGCACCCACCGCCCTGTCCCGTTTCCTCTGTACGGGGTGGGGGCAGGGGCGTCACAAGGGGGGGAAAAGTTGTGGGACTGAGTTACTAGGGCCCAAGGTGGAGGGGGCCTTAATTATTTTATACTTTAGCTATTGAAAAATAGCAGATATACAAGCTCACAGCGCGGCACCGAGTGCCGCGCTGCGAGCTTGTATATCTGCTATTTTTGAAAAGTCGTGAAAAATGTGTGCAAATCTTTGAATACATTTATTTTTAAGCAAACATTTGTAACTAACATTTTGCTTCTGGGGGGGTCCCTGGAACTGAATATTTTGAGATGGGGGATCCGTGGCCAAATATATATCATTTTGGGGGTCCTTCACATGAAAAAGTTTGAGAACCACTGACATAGAAACATTGTACCCAGGGCACAGAATTTGGTGCGACACCCCTGGATGGGGGTGATAGAGGGTCTCATAGTATCCCAAATGGGAGAACTCAGACAGGCCTTGCAGGGGCTTAAAGGCTTATCATGCTTCCATGACATGACATTACGTTATATTACACAGCGGACCTGATTCATGAGGCTGGGTGGGGGGTGGAGGGGGGGCTTACATATGTCAGGACCATAGGGGTTTTCTGGGGATACATTCTTGAACGGGTATAGTATATGAAAGGGCTTGTCTAATTTGTCAAATCCTGTTCTTTCTTTGTTGTTATCTTGTGTTCTGTTTATCTAGACATCGTCTCCTCTGCGTTCTCTTTCTCCAGCCCAAGTAAAAAAAAAAAGAAATGAGACAGAAAGAGAGAGAGAAAAAAAAGGACCTCACACTCTCACCGCGCACCCACCCATGTATCACATTCCCCAGCTCCTCTTCCACTTCTACTGAGCACCACTGTAGTTGACCCCTCACTCTTTCCCAGAGATGAGTCTGTGTGTGTCTGTGTGTGTGTGTGTGTGTGTGTGTGTGTGTGTGTGTGTGTGTGTGTGTGTGTGTGTGTGTGCGCGTGGTGTGTGTGTGCGCGTGTGTTTAAAAAGAGTTTTAGGGTTCAGACTTGAAATCAGGGGAAGATTCAGGTTGGTGTTAGGGTTAGGGTTAGGCATGTAGGGCAGGGTTATGTTTAAGGGTTGGTGTTCGAGGTACTCCTGATTTATACAGTACTGTTCGCGTCGTGGGCTTGCACATCTGCTTTTTTCGGATTCAGGGTTGGTGTTAACAATCCCCGCCCCCCGACCAAAAAATAATACAATAAATAGATAAAACAAACAAATAAATTGCGACCGTAGGGAGCAGTCAGTATGAAAACCTCTCCATATATTCTCCATATATGGCCGTCCTTGTCCCTTGTATGCCCACGTATGGAGAGTTGGAGACCCCTGATGTCATCAATATTAAGCCCTTATCTGGGAATGCCCATATACTGTATGGACATATTGCGGGGGCGCCCTCCATTCCGACATGTCGCCACTCCGACATTGACTTCTTATTGTCGGAGTGGCAACACTTCCATAGAGGTTAGGTTTAGGGTTAGGTATAGGGTTAGTGTCGGAAAGGAGACATGTCGGAATGGAGACATGTCGGAAAGGAGAGATGTAACCGGACATACTGTGTCATAATAGTTATAAAATTGTATGTCCTTACAAGTATAGTAATACCTGTGTGTGTGTGTGTGTGTGTGTGTGTGTGTGTGTGTGTGTGTGTGTGTGTGTGTGTGTGTGCGCGAGTGCGTGCGTGCGTGCGCATCCGTGTCTCTTTGAGGTGGAACCATCAAAGGGCTGTGGTGTGGAGCGGGGCCAGTCTAAACCCACCTCAGCCTTCATCTCCGTCCAACGAGGAACACGCACGCCTCCTCCCCCCACGGTCTCGTGTTCTGTTTGTTTGCTGTGGCCTGTCAACGTGTTAACACCTCTGTCTGCCGCCGCGCGTGTGTTCGGATGCCAGCGGGGGAACACAACAAGGCGGGCATTGTCGGAGTCGCGGGGGCGCACAACAATGGAATGAGTGTTTTGTTTTATCAGAGGAAATGTCATTACGTTGTTTACTAATTAGTTGTCATGGATGTGGTTATGGGGGGGCGGGGGCGCCCCCGGACGCTTGGCCGCCATCTCTCATGATAAGGTTACGACATCGTGGCCTTATTAAACACCCCTCCCTGGAGCCCACGGACCTCCGGTGTGCATCAGAGACGAGGCAAGTGCTCTAGCTGCATCACCCCTAGCATTCCATTTATGGGCATGATCATAAGAGGGAAATGTTGGGCAAAAGTGAGCGAGCGTTTTCCCGTTTCACCTTTGACCCCTGCTCAGGGACGCTTCCAAACAGGCCTGGAATTTTGACATTTTAGGGGCAAGGCCACTTGGCCTTTGGTGTGAGTCCATTGTTTGAGGGCACAAAGGCCAAAATGCCAGTCCATTGTAAGAATTTGTTGAATTTAAGGGTTAAGGATGATAACCTAATCTGCAGTGAAATAGATAATTGGTCTTGCACCAATCAAAGTCACTGGATTGGTTTGAAGATGGGGACTTTCAAAATCTCAACAAAAAACACTGACAAGAATAAAGAGACACTGGTGTCTACTGTGTCTACATATGTGTCCCAATTTGGCTGGGAGCCATTCATTGGATTTTTATTCATTTTCATTTTTTGAAGATATGGCTTATAGAATGATGCCATGCTGAAATACTACTTTTGAGATATTCAAGTTCTAAATAAATTTCTAACCTGCAAATGACCTGACGATCTCTCACATTAATTAAAAAAAGTCTTATTTACATGCAGAGTTAAGCTCTGGCGTTTAAGTGAAATGTAGCCTGAAATTTATGAAATGCTTTAGTGGCTTTATCACATTTTAGTGAGAAAAAAAAAAAAAAGGTATTTTCAGTCCCTGTCTAAAGCTGTACTTTCCGAGATGACTGGCTCTCAGTGAGATTGGGACACATATTGACAAGGAAGAGACAGAGGAGAGAGTGGTACCGTCAGCTTGGGCATTAAGGCCACTGTGGCATCGTGCAGGTCGTGCCATTGGTTTGAGGGGCACAAGGCCAAACTGAGGGGCACAAGGCCAAATTGAGGGGCAACAGCGGCCAATGGCCTTCATGGCCTCCATGAAATTCCTGCCCTGCATCCAAACATTGACCGAGTAAGCCGAGGGTCGAACCAGCGACCTCCCGATTCTCTCTCGGCTCAGGATCCATATGGTTCCATAATGTTCCAGCTGATTCCATAATGTTCCATTTGGTTCCATAATGTTC
>NC_137813.1:21536750-21594250 GCF_963921795.1 Nannobrachium achirus | reverse complement strand
TAAAGGGATTCCTGTGAATTTACCCACTTAAACCCCTATACACTTGGTCGTCCTGGCTCCCCCAAGGACTGTATACTTGACCTGCTCCTTTTCCCTTCTACACACAAATCTCACGAAAACAGTAATGGAAGAAGTAAAAGTCTGGTATTCAGAATTTACTTGAGTACAACATTATTGGCATTAAAATACAATTAAAGTACTCATTATGCAGAATGTCCCGTTTTAAGTTTTTTTTTTTTAAAGAGGTGGTGCCATAGTTTTCAAATTGTGTCACGATACGACGTGACACACCACTGCCCGAAAATATCTCCTAGATGAGCTGTTTTCATTCACAACAGAATTATACTGAGGCCGATAATGTGGTTTCTTAACTGTCAGAACAGTATGATATATTTATCTATACAGTGCTTATCCTGCTACTTTTTACTTTTAATATTATACATGGTACTGTATATTTTCTAGCTTGTAGTTATTTACTGTATGTTTATATTTTGAGTAAATAATCAAACCTTGTTTCAGTAATTGTTGCCTCAGGTTAGTGCACCAAACTCACTGACACAAATTCTGCTGTGTCATGTGTCAATGTGTCAACATACCAGGGAAAAAAAAAGACATTCTGCTACTGATACAGTATTGACGTCAATGCATAACTCAAATATTACTGGCACTACTTTACAGTGAAAGTGAGGGGTTTCATTTCGTAACAACTTCTCTCTGTCAGAATGCAATAAAGCGCGCTCGCTGTACTGTGGCAAGTGAAGCCCCCCTGCAGCCAATTATGTTTCACCTTTATTTTCTGGCCAAACCGCATACAGGGTTGTGGTTCCAGAGTGTACAGTACATAGCAACGCTATGGCACCCAGGCAGACTAGCTGGTTTATGCTCTCAGAGCAGAGCTTTGAGCTGGGATTCTACTCCCCCTCTCAGGGACATGCAGAGAATGTTAGAGAGGCAGGGGCTGACATCTCTAAAAGGGCCTTTTGGTGAAAATATCGAAAATAGCAGACCTCCAAGCTCACAACGTGTAAGTCGGCTATTTTCGGCGCGTGATACCACACTAATATAAACATAATAAAATGAATACTGGAGATGTGGCGTACGGCATAGATTTCTACAAAGAGAGGGTTCTTTCAACATAAGATGCTGGATTCAAGTTCAGGAGAGTTTGGACAAGGCAATTCTATTGAATGCTGCCTTCAGGTATGGCAGGGAAAGAGGGCATTTGCGTTTCTTTCACCATAGTACCACATTTTATGTTGGTTTGTTTACTGTCGAGTGAGAAAACAATGTTGCACATTAAGTTAATCATCTGGGGACCTCCCAAAATAATTTGGGGACCCCTCTGGGGGTCCCGACCCACAGGTTCAGAACCACTGTTTTAGAGGGTAAACAAATCATGGCACCCTGTCTTTAAGGCGCCGTACAGACATCTGCGTCACGCATCATCATCTTATCGTCTGAGAATGGCCACTGGGGGCGCCGTACTAATGCATTCTCAATGCAAGGTTGTTTGGTGTTTTGTCGTTGCCGTGTCTCTTCAAGAGCGTACAGGCTGCGGTTGAGCTAGAGACACGGCAACGACAAAAAACCAAACAACCTTCCATTGACAATGCATTAGTACGGCGCCCCCAGTGGCCATTCTCAGACGATAAGATGATGATGCGTGACGCACATGTGTGAGCGCGGCCTAACACATCTGGTGCCAACCCCGAGTTTCCCGAGTTTGTATTGGTACCAACGCTGTGCCAACCCCGAGTTTCCCGAGTTTGGGCCGTTTTTGAAAAAAAAAAAAAAAAATGTTTTTGGACCTCCAGAAATGTGTTAGGCATGATCGCGATCGCGAAATTGTATGTTTAACCCCCATACCAACCCATTCTTTCAAACATGGCAGCCATGTTTGTTTACATCTGAAGAATACATAATGGCTGATAAATCATGAATGCCTGAACGGATTTCCAAGCGGATTTTTTTGTTTGAAAGCTGTGAACAGTGGGCACACACGTGGTGCATCATCTAGGCATGGGCGTGCACTTTTTACACAATTGCGCAATTACATGGAAGTCTATGGTAACCATGGCAACGTGGGACATTGAAGAGAAAAAATCATAGCAACATAAGTGTTAAATACATATAGGAGATTCCCATACCATGAGGATGCGTCGATAGCTGTCTCGGTCAATGCCCCACAGTTTGAGGTCTGTCTTTGCCTTGACAGTGGCAGCTCTGGGGGTCCCGTAGATGAGGGCCAGCTCTCCAAAGCTACCCCCCTCTCCGATACTGGTCACCCACTCGCCATTCACGTACACCTGCAGACAAGAGCAACGGACATAACATGTAACTAAGACAATCCTATCCTTATCATATCGTCACTGTCGGGCAGAAACCTCATATCTTTGTAAATTTTTTCGCAAAGTAAAGCCTGCTTCACCATACAAGGCTGTCGCACAAGAGTAGTGAAAACAGCCGATCTACAAGCACACAACACAATGATAACTAGTTTAAATCATTTTTAAAATGATAAATGCAAAACCAACCGTTTTGGACATACAAGGTTTCCACCCGTCAACGACAATATGCAGCTGAATTTGTTTATTGATTTCTCCAACATGAACAGGTACTATAATTAGAAAAGCACGCTCTGTAGAAGGCAAATCTCTGCCTATATTCTCCATCCTTCTGTCTGCCTGGGCCACGTGATGACAATATTTTGGGATTTGTTTCAGATATGGGGGATGCTTAGTGTTCATTTCCTAATGGTCTGCAAATCAGTCTGGCAATTTAATCTGTCTAAATTGACATACGAATAATAAAGAACTTAGTGCATACAACCAATAGGGCGTGATCAGTCAGTCTATGTAAGTAATGTAAACTACAGGAAGCAGCATGATTGGACAAGTCCTCAAGCTGTGTATAATGTTGTACTGCTGCACATGCTTATGAAATTAACTCACATTTTGACAGTACTTGCACTCTAGGGCAAGACACTGAGGAGAAAGAAAAAAATAAAACATGCAATGTGCAACAGTCAACTGTTATGATCAACAGCGGAAAAACTATGGTAAAATAATCATCCAACTTGTGCAAAGGACTTTAATAGGACAAAATAATGCATAGTTCGTGAATGTCCAATGTGTGAAAATAAAACATTAAATTTTTTGTGGTCCCTTCATGGAACAATTTCATTTTCAGTAAAAGTAAAACTCGGGACAATCCATTTCATGAAGGGGGCATCCTAAAGATAGGAAAAAACTATGTCGGATTTTGTTCGACCCTGGGGAGGGGTATCTCAAAAACTAAGGCTATTTTTAGGGTTTTATTCCTCCACTATACAAATTTGTCCTCCTTTTAAAGTTAGAAACGAACAAACAAACAAAAAGAGAAGAACAAAACAAGAATAAAAGGCATGTACTGTATGGAACTATTCCGTTATCACGCCCACCCCAACCGATACATCACCCCAACCGATACATCACCCCAACCGATACATCACCCCAACCGATACATCACCCCAACCGATACATCACCCCAACCGATACATCACCCCAACCGATACATCACCCCAACCGATACATCACCCCAACCGATACATCACCCCAACCGATACATCACCCCAACCGATACATCACCCCAGCCGTTACATCAGGGCCCACCAAAGTGGGCCATCAATATTGTACAACTACCGGTAATCGGTTTTGAGAAAGCTTTACCAATACTTCCAAAACATAATTTGACCTGCCATTTTCCCCAAAAAATTACAATAATTTTCTTTGCTACAATAAGTGCATGAGACAGCGGTAGTTGTTGACATCTGTTAAGCGGGAAAAACTGATCAGAGATTCCCAGCAGAGCCACCAGAAGTGGGGTCAGGATCCATTAGTGTATGCAACATATCTGATCAAAATTGGAATACATTTATACAAAATGGAGCTGACTGGAGGTCACAGAACATAACTGAGGAGAAGAGTATGGCACTTGTCACATATTGGGGGTTACATCTGGGAAGGCTTTCTTTTTGTGTAATGAAGTCTGTGGATCATTTTAAATTGAACAAGACAGTGCCTAGAGTTGGCGGAGCGTTGTTTTAATCGTCAAAATTAATCTGATCCAGTGCCTGTATAATTAAAACCAGCCCGTTCACCCGAGATACACGAAAACGATTATTGTCGATGGGGTTCCATATGGCTTCTACTCCTGATGGAATCGCCAAACAGGGACCAGACAGACTTGTGGTGGGTCACCAATCACGGCGTAACTAGTAGACCACACAAAACGTCGGTTTTGTTATACTCGTATAGGTTACGATGTGACATGAGATGTGTCGTGTTTTTTTTGCTGGGCCTACACTCACTTTACAAGTGTAGAAAAGTGGTGTGACTAAGTCAGTGGTTTCCAAACGTTTTAGTTCCAAGACCCAAAAGAGTTGGAAATTATACGTTTGCCCAAGACCTAAACTAGTGAAAATAGCAGATCTACAAGCTCACAGCGCGTCACTTCGCGCCGCATTGTGACCTTGTACATTTGTACTTTCAGTGCTTCTTAAACATTTGTTTTCTAATTCATGTATTCGTTTTTTAATTCATAAGATTTTGCTTTTTTGAAATGTTTTTTGAAAATGTTTTGAAATCAAAATCAAAATGAAGGAAACAAAAGAAAAATAACATAATAACAGGGTTCCCACACAATTTTACCAATGAATTTCCAAAACTTTTCCAAAACATTTCCAGAATATTTAAGCCACTATCCAGTGCTATATAACAATAATTCAGAGCAATAACAAGTCGCTTAACCCCATGTGCAAAGCCCTAAGACAGGCAGTAGCAAAAATAAAGCGTGCACGCTGCGAACGGACTGCGTGTGTGTGTGTGTATGACTGTGTGTGCGTGTGTGTGTGTGTGTGTGTGTGTGTGTGTGTGTGTGTGTGTGTGTGTGTGTGTGTGTGTGTGTGTGTGTGTGTGACTGTGCCCAAGGCCGTCTCTGATTGGCTTGCTTACTTACTTACTCTGGAGCTTTACCGTAAGTTAACCAATCATCACTCCTCTGCAACGTGCATTGACTCATGTTAGTGTGAGAGCAGCCGGTCAGTTTCCTGTTCTGTGAAGTTATCACAGACTGTCGGGGGCACGGACAGGCTCCGCGGCAGGGAGAAACTGTTCATTTTGATCACAGAAAGTAGCGCAGTAACGATCCCCTTTACACCACAGTAACTAGAACGGCGTTACTGAATGGGAAAGGTAACACGTTATGTTAGTCACCAAGACAAACAGATGACCAACATAATCTCGGATCAGTCATGATGCAGTTGCTTCTCATGGCCTCCAATTCCCACCTGATGTTGTGCGGGAGTTCTGACCTCTCCAGACCATTCTGAATGACTGCTAGCTTGCATAACATCTTCAAAGTAGGACGCAAGTCTAAGATGGCCAGGTTCTCGGGTGTGCTGTTACCTCCAAAGAGGACGACAAGATCTCCCAACAAGCAACAGCCAATCCTTTCTGTCTTTTCTGAACACAGCACTCTCTCCTTGAGCTGAACCTTCTTCCAGGAGGAGGTCTTTGGAGTGAATTTCCACAGATCGTAGAAGTACAGATATCTACGGTCTTTCATAGTCCAGCCACCAATTATATACAGCTCTCCATTGTAGGCAAACGCTGTGTGCCCGCAGCGTTTTTCTGGACCAAGCTGTGCAGATTCAGAGGGCGTGCTGCTCAGCCAGCAGTTGGTCTCTGTGTCAAACACTCTGATTCTATCCGCCTGGACAACATCAAATAAGCCCCCAAATACAAACATCTTTGTCCCGATGATGGTGGCAGAGTGTGAACCTGAAGCAGGTGGCGGGGTGCCTCTGGTGTTAATTAAAGTCCAGACCATTGTGGTGGTGTCCAGCTTGTATGTGTCGTTAGTGAACCGCGTGCCGACTAATCCTCCGTGAACGTACATGACCTTCCCCAAAGCACAGGCTGAGTAGAAGCCGGCCGTCGCTTTTGGAGCAGTTCCAGAAGTACTGGGCTTAAACCATCTGTGGTCATAAACGTGAAATGCATAAAGCACACGTTCAGTGTGCTTTATGCATGCAAACATGACATGCCATCCCCAGATGTAGACGATGTCTCCTATCAGGACAGCTTTGTAGCCGGCTCCTATCAGGACAGCTGAGGTGAAACAAAGGCAGCGGGGCGGAATCTCACCGGGAGATTGTCCATCCCCAAACGGGGGCAACGTGGTCCATCTCAAAGACACTGTGTTGAAGATGTGTACTACCAAATGATTCGTGGTCATGTATTCATATCCAATGAAGTAGTATATGTTAATACCCACTGCTACAGCACGCTCATAGTCTTGGTTATATGGTGGTCCTTTCAGACGTACCGTCCATTGAAACATCACGCACCCACTAATTATACAAAAGCGAACCTTACCAGTATGTCACCGTAGAATCATTGAACTTATTTTGCATGACACTGCTTATATTGGAAACATCATGCAAACATTGACAGTCTTCCCAAATATGGAGTCGGTTGGAACTCCATATGTGGACATAAACATGGAAAACCACATAGTCAGTCTAGCTTGTATTTGTCTAGTGATGTCATATGTTGTATGTCTGTAGCCTTTTTCTCTGCGTTTTGCCATAGCAAAATGTGTGTGCGTAGCATCATGTTTGTCTAGTGATGTCATATGTCGTATGTCTGTATCCTTTTTCCTCAGCGTTTTGCCAAAGCAAAATGTGTGTGTGCCGTAGCTGTGCGTGTGTCCGTAGCCTTTTTCCTCAGCGTTTTGCCATAGTAAAATGTGTGTGTGCGTAGCATCATGTTTGTCTAGTGATGTCATATGTCGTATGTCTGTAGCCTTTTTCCTCAGCGTTTTGCCATAGCAAAACGTGTGTGTGTAGCATAGCCTGTACATCCTAGACTTAAATCCTAGTCTGAAGATGTTATGCAAGCACGGCCACCGCTCACTTCACATTGGGTGTGATTTTTATTATTTGCGACCGAAGGTCGCATATACTCTGAAAAACCGTGTCGCTTGAGTGACCTTCCTTCCTTCCTTCCTTCCGAAACCTTCCTTCTGTAACCTTCCTTCTGTACGGGAGTGATGTCAGTGTGATGTCAGCGAGTTGTGACATCACTTCCTGTACGGGCGGCAACACGAAATGTGGATAACACTATATATGGAGATAGTCCAGTCCATCATGTCATATGGGACTACCGTCATAGACAGTAGCCAAAAGAGAAGGATACACAAGACTAGACAAAAAAAGGAGGAGGAGGATAAAGATACCAAAAGGAGAGAGAAGAAAGGGTGGATGAGGTACAATGTGTCTCAGAAAAGAAAATGTAACAAGGAGGTGGCAACGGGGCGGCTAGATAAAGTTATTAGGCCTGGATCCGACTTTAAGTCGACGCACAGGATTCCAGAAGTGTAGCGCTTATTCGATCTTGTATCAAACTGGTACTCGAAACGTTCTTAGAATTTAATATATATTTTCTAAAGTAAATATGGGGGCGGCTGTGAAAAAAAGAGAAGAATAAAAAAGAAAAAAAGGAGGAGGAGGATAAGATACCAAAAGGAGAGAGAAGAAAGGGTGGATGAGGTACAATGTGCGGTATCCTCCTTGTCAAGCTCGACGTTGAGCATTTGCACCTATACATGGAGAAATGGAGCGAACCTGTTTGGCCTAAACATGGAGATGTGGTACAGAATGACTCATATATGGGCATAAAAAGTATGTCATGTGACATCACTTCCTGTACAGACAGTCAGACAGACAGCCATCACTCTGAGGGAACGCGGACATTATTTGTTGGCCGGCGGATCTCGCCGCGTCCTCCAACGTCTCAAAATGACGCAGAGGGGTACATGACTCCTGCTGCTGTCTGCTTTGAGTAAATGAGGAGGGACATGACTCCCCCTGCTGTCTACTTTGAGTAAATGAGGAAGTGATCCGCGGTGGAAAACGATCATAGTGATTTTATCATTATAATGGATAAGCCTAAACAAACCAGTTCACATGAACAATACAGATGTAAAATAAGATATCTGAACGGCTACATTTATTTATACAATTAAAATGTCATGAGCCAGCACAGTTATAGGGGGGTTTGCCCAGACTTCTTTTTCTTCCGATCACCAAAAGAAGTCTGGGTTTCCGAGGCTAGACAGCCATTGACTCCGGCCTAACAATGGCTACTGTCTATGACGGTAGTCCCATATGACATGATGGACTGGACTATCTCCATATATAGTGTTCTCCACATCTCCATGTTTAGGCCCTATCGCTCACACCCTAGGTGGGGTTGGCGATAGGGCCTTTCTGTGTGGAGTTTGCATGTTCTCCCTGTGTCTCCTAGGGTTGATACCCTCACAAAAACATGAACAAACTCCCCCCAGAATGACAACAACTAGAATCGTCAGAGAAACGCTGTGGTTGGCCAGATAGTCAAAAATTGGCGCGACCTTGCCCTTTAGGGCGAGGTCGCATGTCACCCTGAGGTCGCATTCCATCCTCAGGCACCGGCTTCGACTGCTCTCTTCGCATTCAATCCGACTTTTTCACCATTTCTCAGACGCTTGAATGCAGAGAGTATGCACTGGGTATCCACGGAGGAGTATCCACGGTATCCTGTTCTCCGTGCACTTTGAAGTACGCATGCGCCGATATCTCTCGCCTTGAATATTATTCCCCTCAGGGGAATCGAACCCAAACCGTGGGTTTGTTGCATCCGTGCTCTACTGACTGAGCTAATGAACGGATGATGTGACTCCTTTTTTGTGCATTTATCTTTGACGTGGATAGTGGGGTAGGCGTGGATAGTGAGGGACTGAATATTTACTATTCTGTCCATAACGGCACATAACTCGGTAACGCGGCTGAGTGGGATTGGGCGCCGTTCCCACCGCTCGTCGCGGCAACTCGGCTCGCTAGCGCTCGCCTCGGTGGCGACTCACGGGGGTCATCGGCGCCCAATACCGCGCCGCTCCGTCGGGGTCAGTGGCGTGGAGCGTTACACTGGGGAACAGAGCATACTTGGCATCTGGTTCGAGGCTGGGTTTCACCTCAGGTTTTACTTTTGCGCTCCTCTGAGGTTGACCACTAGATGTCGACATTTTACTACTAATATCTCTGCATTGGTGAGTTATTGGATACTGAAAAAAAAATGCGTACCATAGGTCGCAGTTTAGTATGAAATTATTACAGCTCTCCATTGAGTGGCCCCAGCGTTCTTCTGGACCAAGCTGATTCAGAAGGCGTGCTGCTCAAGTAAGTCCATTGAGATCATTGGGGAGTGGTGCAAGCTTGAGGATTGGTCGAGCTTCACATGACATTCTGGCTCTCCATCCTTAAAATAAGCCAGGGTTTCCCAAACTTTTTTGTCTCAGGGCACCCCATAAATATTATTGTTTTAATCTGAGGCACCCCTACCTACATTATAATTTTCACTCCCAGCACCTTATATTTATATAGCATATCGTCGTTGTCGGGTGGAAACCTTGTATGTCCAAAACCGTTTGTTTTGTATTTATCATCTAAAAAATGTACAAGCAACACAGACATTCACTCGTCCCCGACACATACACACACACACCGGTCCTCTCACATTTGGAAAACCTTAACGCGTATAACGTTTTAGAACAAGCGATTAAAACAGTTTTTTTGAAAAAAAAAAAAAAAAGATTTCTCAACTCATTTTGAGTCACGGTGAGCATGAGTCGATTTTTGAGTCGATTTTCGATAATGTGTCTGCAACCCACAAATGTGTCCTGACCCCAGTGTTTGGGAAACAGTGGACTGAGTGATTGGCCTACACCAGATGGACAGCTTTCTTTAGAAGGGTCTTTAGGTGCACACGGGATGCAAACACAACACTATCATCATGAGCCCTTCATCCTTGTCCCGCTTTGAATATATATAACTCTAGTATTTGCTTCATGGTGGTCCCTGGAACAACATATTTTGAGATGGGGGGGGGGGTCCGCGGCCAAATGCATGTAATTTTGGGGGTCCTTGACATGAAAAAAGTTTGAGATCCACTGATTTAGAAGTAGGATTTAGAAGACATTTATAGAATCGTGTTGATACATTATTTTGCACAAATGTTCCAAGATTGTTCAAAAATCACACTTGTGTGAACTGAGCGGTAGAGGCTGCGCGTGTGTGTGTCACCACCGCTCAAAAATAGCAGATCTACAAGCTCGCAGTGTGGCACTCTGTGTTGTATATCTTGTATATCTGCTGTTTTTTAATAGTTCAAGCATAAAATAATGGTTGAAGTGGTTCAAATCTAAAGTGACGCTGATGCTAAACCTAAATGGCAACACCAACAACTTACTTGTATTTGCAGTTGCACGGTGCACCTACTGTAGCTGCATTCACCTCTCCATCACTGATGCCTCACACTCTCAGTGTGGTACATTCCTGGTAGCATGCTCTCCACTGCTTTTTCCCTTCTACATCATTTATGCTGACGTTCTTTTCAACCTTTCTATCCATGCCCGCACACGCACACACGCACGCACACACACACACACACACACACACACACACACACACACACACACACACACACGCACGCACGCACGCACGCACGCACGCACACACACACACCACCCTCAGCTTTCTGTCTGTCTGTTTGCTCTGCTCTGGCTACTCTTGCCCCTAAGCATTTGATCCCCACTAAGCCCTTGGAAGGAATCCACTAAAAGGCTGTCTATCCCTGCTATTCACTCCATCCATTCATCCATCCATCCATCCATCCATCCATCCATCCATCCATAGTCCTCTGCCTGCCTGTCTGTCTGTAGACCAGAGGTCTTCAATGTTTTCAAGGACCCCTTAGTTGAGAGAGATGAAGCAGGGACCCCCACAACCTTATCATAGATTCCATATAGTTTCATTGTTTTACAGCACTAGTCATCAGTGTATTTTGGATTCCTGTCAATTTGTGTTTTCAGATATTTAACCACTTGAACCGTCAATACTTAATAAACTTGACCTTTCACTCTGTAGTCCGCTCTTTTTCCACTCTACACCAAACCTCTTTGCCAAAAATAGCCGATCTACAAGCTCACAACGCCTCGCGCTGCGAGGCATTGTGAGCTTGTAGATCAGCTATTTCTGGCTAAATGTCTCAGCATATGGACACTAGGGTTCAAGTAGTTAATATAATAAAGAAGAAATACTTTAAACACCCGACCTTGTACGAGCGCACTTACTACTCACCGTTGCTCTGAGTGGCTCGCAGGCAGACATCAACCACTCACACTCAGACGTGCACATGAATGCGTGCGCGCGCACCCCACGGCCGCGGGCGCCCGTATTTAGGCCAGTTGTACTGTAGCCGTACGCACAATACAGCCTCAGTGGGCCTCATTCAGTCTGCCTGGCTGTGGTTTCACCTGTCGACACACTATCCACTTGTTGACTTAACCCGTTTAGAACGGGTACACTTTATATTGTTTTATTATTTTATGCTTTAACTATTGAAAAATAGCAGATATACAAGCTCTGCGAGCTTGTAGATCTGCTATTTTTGAAAAATCGTGAAAATTTGAATTTTGACCCCGATTCTATAAGTGTCTTTTGAATGCTTCTAAGGTTTTTTTTAAAAAACAATGTTTCTATGTCAGCAATCTGGTTAGCCATCGTCAAAGAAAAGGTTCTTTTCACTTAACTGGAGCTGAGTCCTCCTCTTGTCCTGGCTGTCTGCGGCGCGGCGAGTGTGCCGCAACGCGCTGCTGCCTGCCGCGCGTTGCGTAATAACGCAGCGTTGACTTTTACAGTTCAATTTGATTTAGTTTTTTAGTCATATTTTAGTCATCCGAAACGTTTTAGTCTAGTTTTAGTCGACTAAATATAAGATTCTAAAATATATGTTGGGCGGGCCGGGCCTTGATGGTGTCGCAAGGCCTGACTTTACTCTTGGTAGCATGCTGAAAATAGCAGATCTACAGCAACACGTTGTGAGCTTGTAGATCTGCTATTTTCAGAGCGCAACAGCCGAGCCCAACCGAACATAAAACGACTTGTCTTTTAGTTCTACTGGATCTCTTCTCCACTAGTCCATCCCTGACATTTTAGTCTAGTTTTTTATTTGTTTTAGTGATCGTAGCTTAGTTTTAATTTAAGTTTCAATATCGTTTTCGGTGAAAAAAAAGGCAGTCGACGGACATTCTTCAACACAAACTCAACACCGTAACGACGGGTAACAGCGAGTCGATCAAACAGATGGAATTAACGCGGTGCCAGCCAGTGTGGCGGCGATGATTCGGAGAGTCGTCACTCGTCAGCAATGCACATTGCATCGCAGCTATGGGATTTGACGGCATTTCAACACTGTGTGTGTGTGTGTGTGTGTGTGTGTGTGTGTGTGTGTGTATGTGTGTGTGCGTGTGTGAGAGCCAAATAATACGTAGAATAAAGTGTTCGTGTGTCTGCTGGGAATTAAGAAACGACAAATCAACAATTACTGGAGAGGCAGGCGGGGGCGGAGGAGGAGCCAGCGTTGGTGTGTGTATTCTCATTTGTGGTTTACTTGGGTGTGTGTGTGTCTGCGTTCACGCCTGTGTGTGTGTGTGTGTGTGTGTGTGTGTGTGTGTGGCAGTTGCCTTCTTGTGGTGTGTATGCGTAAGTGTAGGCCACATGTACATACTGTAATGTTCATCGAGGGTGTGTGTGTGTGTGTGTGTGTGTGTGTGTGTGTGTGTGTGTGTGTGTGTGTGTGTGTGTGTGTCAACAGCAGCAGCAGCGGCGGCAGCAGCAGCAGTAATCCTACTCTCTCCCAGTCTGCGGGATCGCAGGCAGATTTACACCCGGCTCTAATGAGAGACATCACCATCTCCACACTTTTAATAACCCCCCCGGCAACTCATCTCACACTGCCTTTTTACTGTCTGTGAGAGAGAGAGAGAGAGAGAGAGAGAGAGAGAGAGAGAGAGGGGCCTGCAGTGCTGACAGGGATGCAGGGATGGAAGGGAAAGATGGAGAAAGTGGTGGGGGGGTTGGGGGTGAGTGAGTGAGAGACAGACTGAGAGAGAGACATAGAGAGAGAGAGAGAGAGAGAGAGAGAGAGAGAGAGAGAGAGATGGGAGTTGTGGAGCAGCTGTGTGCAGCTGACAGGGTCTTGGCCGTGGCGGTGGAGATGCTTGACATTCTCCAGTGGCAGCCAGAGTGAAGGCAAGGCGACGTCGTCGCCCGGGGAATGAGAAGAGAGGAGAAGAGAAGGACCACCTCCTCTGACACCACACCACAAAAATACACATGAGGGTGAGGTGGTTTATAAGGACAGAGGGAGAGAGGGGGAGAGAGAGAGAGAGAGAGAGAGAGAGAGAGAGAGAGAGAGAGAGAGAGGTGCAGGTGTTCTTATAAGGCAGTGTTTCTTAAACTTTGACATTTGAAGGTCTCCCCTTAACTTTGACAGTGTACAAAAGGAACCGAAACCGAATGGACCCATTTGTACACTGTCAAAGTTACAGACTTGTAAGTCAATTTAGACCCCCATAAAGGAACCTAGAGAGTCCCTGAAATCAACTTTGAGAAACACTGTTATAGGCCACTGTTATAGGGTGTGCTTTCGTAAATCCCAGGAGACAGGATTATTGCGTAATGTACGAATGAAAACTGGCAAGCCAAAGTGTCCAGAAAGGTAAGCGGAAACTTTATCGTTTGGGACCGAAAAGAATGTTTTCCACCGTTTTAGAGGACCTCCCAGATATTCTTCCGATATGTCTGTGTAAGATAGTGTGCAACACGTGATGGTTTTTCATCAGCGTATGACCTAAAGCCACTTCTTAGCCAGCAACACGTTGTTGCGCTGACACTTTGGCTTGTTGGGTTTTTTGTTCACCACACTATCTCATAGGCGTCTGTTGACGCAGCGCTCTGAATTCCCGAACAGGAACGCAACTGAATTCCCGAATGACAAGAAAGCGCCCAGCAAAGTGCTTCCGACGCCCTCTGAGTAAGTTCATAAACGCAACTACTAGTCTCTGCTACGAGAGACAATAATACGGATGGTTTACTCTGGGACAGGGACTGTGAATCTCTCATCTAACCTGTTTTATCCTGGCACAATGAGAGTCAAATGAGCCCTAAAATTCAACAATTCGGGTCATGAGGACCCAGTCAAACCACGCTGTGCTGTGGTACAAAAGCATGTGTCTCTCCATGGATATAACCTAGGAATAGATCATCAGATTAAGATGAGGAGTGCTTAAAAAGCTCAGTCTAAAAAGCTTCTATTGTGTGAGTCACAGTATCAGACTCCTTATCACGCTAAAACAAAAAAACGACTCGAGTCATACTGGAGACAGCAGGGGTAGAGAGAGAGAGAGAGGGAGGAAGGGAGAGAGATGAGAGATCAAACAACTTGTTTAAACAATCATGGCCCTCCACCGTTTCAACAGCATTAGAAAGAGGCCCTCTCTAATCTCAAGCACATCTGAACTTAAGAGACAACTGAGAACAACGGGACTCCGTGCGGGAACGACGCTGGGTGGAAGGTTGGTTGTTTTTTTACGTCGCCTTTTGCTATCGAGGCTCCATCTCTGGCGGCAGCACCGAGACACTTCCTCTCTTTCTTTCTCCCTACGGATGCGACAGGGCCAGAGGCGTCACAAGGGGGGGGGGAAGTGGGACTGAGCTACTACTACTAGGGCCCACGGTGGAGGGGCCTTAATTATTTTATACACTTTAGCTATTGAAAAATAGCACATAATCAAGCTCACAGCATGGCGCCGAGCGCCCGCCATGCTGTGAGCTTGTGGATCTGCTATTTTTGAAAAAGTTGTGAAAATGTGTTCAAATCTTTGAATATATGTATTTTTTTAAGCGAACCATTTGTAACTCAAATCTTGCTTCTGGGGGGTCCCTGGAACTCAATATTTTGAGATTGGGGTCCGTGGCCAAATACATATCAATTTGGGGGTCCTTCACATGAAAACGTTTGAGCACCACTGACATAGAAACATAGGGTTTTCAAAATACCTTAGAAAGATTCGAAATATTCAAAGACGTGCACTAATGTTCACGATTTTTCAAAAATAGCAGATTTACAAGCTTGCAGCGCTGCACTCGGTGCCACGCTGTGAGTTTGTATATCTGCTATTTGTCAATAGTTAAAGCACAAAATAATTGTGCGGGCCCCCGCAGTAAATCCTTGTAACCAGGGCCCAGAATTTGGTTTGACACCCCTGGACAGGAGCTCTCCGGCACGCTTGGCCGAGAGATCACCCACTGCTCCTCTTACCTGCCGCCTCGGCACTAACCGTCGTAACACGATAAGGTCGCTTCCTGTCGGAATTTCCGCCAACCTCCGTTTTTTTTTATCTCTTCCACTTCACTCTATCGCTCTGTGTTGGGACACAGCGCTAAGACAAAAGAGCTTCTCACTGCCGCTTATGTTTGTTAGCGCAGTCTACTGGCCTTGTCCAGATTGTCATCAGAGTGGAAACAACCTTTTCGGGGGGCAAAGCATCCCGCCCAAAGAAAACAGAGGGATGATATACACAACAACCCTCCTTTTGTTTGTGGGCCGTGGTGTCTCGCAGCAGTCAAGGCTGGGTGTACCCACTGAGGCCTCAGGGGGTACTCCCCACAAATGAGCTCCTTCAGAGCTTATGTAAGAGCAGGTACACAGTAAAAAGAAAAAGAAAAGTGTTCATTTAATTCTGAGAGTTGTACAGAATGTAGTAAAAATGGCCCCTTATGGGTGTAACTCTCGTGTGGTTGTGAAGCGGTGTCTTGAAAAAAACACCATGTACGGTGCTTTCTCCTCATCCGGGTAACACATGACCTAGTTTTGACGACCATACAGACTTATGCAACGGTTAAAATGATCATTTAGATAGCATGTTATTTAGACTGATGCTAGGTTCTTGTGACATTAAATATGGTTTAAATGGTAAATGGTGCATTTATATAGCGCTTTTATCCAAGGTGCTTCACATTCACACACACATTCATACACCGATGATGGCAGAGGAAACCATGCAAGGCATCAACCTGCTCACCGAGAGCAACTAGGGGTTCAGAGTCTTGCTCAAGGACTCTTCGACATTAACTCAGGGGGAGCCCGGATTCGAACTGGGAACCCCTCGGAATCCCTTCATGCTCTAATGACGGTTTCTCTACCCCTGAGCTATGCCACCCTCCTGCTTAACTCCTGTTTCTTAAATTTCTTAAATGTCCCCTATTTAGAAGCTCTGTTGTTTCAGTCGTTTCTCGCCCTTAGGGCGTCTTACTTGTGTATGTGTTTACCTTAGTCACTCTGGACAAGAGTGTCTGCTAAATACCAGGATTGGCCTCAGAAATTAACACACAAAACTAAGTGGCAGGCATGCATCTCTCTCTCTCTCTCTCTCTCTCTCTCTCTCTCTCTCTCCCCTTGTCGACCACTTACGTCCACTTCTCCTTGGTCAATCACGTAGAAGTTGTCCCCTTCGTCACCTGGTGGGAAAGCAGAGGAGATGAGAGGGAGTGAGAACACATGAAAACAAAGAGGGAAGCGCACCGTTACCTATTAACGTGTCTCACTAGGACAGAGTGGCTGGCGCATAAAAAGATTTGAATAATTTGCGAAGCACTTGGACCTGTCGTCCCACCTTTATGTCACTACTGCCAGCTGGGATGGACACACGCGCGCGCGCGCGCGCACAAACACACACACACACACACACACACACACACTCACACACACACACACACGCAGGGACTTACTACCTTTGAGGGGACATCAAAACCATCTTTTCATTAAAAAAATGCCTATTCTACCTGTTGACGTAACCTATCCATGACCTAATCACAACTCTGACCTTTAGAGAAAACTGTTGCGCCCTGACGAAGGTCCGAAATGTTTGCTTTTTTTATCTTTCACTGAGCAGTCTCAGTCTAAGGAGCATTCCTTAAAATGTAATGCAATGAGCGGGTCCTTTCTGCCAGCCTAATCACAACTCTAAAGCCCCCCCCCCCCCCCCCCCCCCCCGGATTCCTTGGATCATGACGCAACTCGCCCATTCGTACCAGACGCCATTTGTCCGCGATCTTGCCTTCAAAACAGTTTGTGCTACTCCTACAAATTTTGTCCAAAACTCACGCAAATCGGAACATATTATTACTGAGTCTGAATTTCCATATTCCATTCCAATTGGCTATGACTGACTTGACTACAGATTGTGGGCCCTGGAAAGGCTACCCGGCCTGGCGGAGAACTGCGCTCAGAGGAGTGCACTTTTTGTAGTTCTGATTTTACTATCCTCGTGGCGAATTGTGGTTCCCACAAAGACTGTAGACAGCAAGACATGGCGTGCATGCACATGCACACGCACACGCACACGCACACGCACACGCACACGCACACACACACACACACACACACACACACACAGTCTTTCCTTGTAATTTCTCCAAACCCTCTCTCCCAGTATTCCAGTGAAGAGAACAGTCTGGCGTGCGTGTGTGCGTGCGCGTATCTTCTTTTCCATGGGCATGTAGCGTATGAATGGAGGGCCTCTTGGACAGCTGCAGGGCGCGCTGAGCTGAGCGTCCTATTCTAACATGCATATTTCACTGCCTGCCAATACACCTCTCTTAAAAACCACGGCAGCCCCAGAAGAAACAGCTCTCGTTAATGCCCTTTGCGTGGCTTTAACGGCGGAAAAACTCGCTTAAGAACAATGCCTCGGCCATGGGAGAAACACACACCGGAGAGGCCCAACGCTGCAACAAACACCATGGGTTCATGTTATGAAATTATACAGCGTGCCGCGTTTTTATTTGATCTGCAGCGAGATCGCTACTTTCCATGGAAAACATGAACCGCCCCCCGCGTCCCACCGACCCCCCTCAGTCATCACACACACCCACATAGAGTTCATTTACACGTGGATATATATCTGTTTTGGCTCATAAAGCCTTCCAATAAAGTCCTGCCTGTGTTAACTAGGCTCTCTTGATTTATTCTTCATCGTACAACAGTGTTGCACAGTGAAAAATAGCATATTATGGCGACTTGAGCTGAGATCAAACTCAATTAGTTAGGGGATGGAAATCGAAATCGGCCAATATAAAAAATCGGCAGGTATGATATCAAACCGGCCGAATTGGTGACCGGCAGGTCACTGACATAAATACCGTTTTTATGCCAATTGTGTCTATGGCACTGCACAGCATGATGCTCTGGTCCTGTGACTAAAGTAAACATTAACAAGTAGCAGCCAGTCTACTTAGTGGCAGCCTACAGAATACAGATGGTGCTGATTACCGTTGCAATGTAAGGATATATTCCATAATCCTGTGTCAATGTCGTCTCCAAAAAGAAGGGGAAAAAAGCATGTGTCACCTGCTTTCCTCCTGCTTAGTCCAGACGGTCATATTAGACTGGATATTGTCTGTGATTTTGGATATTGTACTATTGTGATTGATTTAGCATTAGTGTTCTTCTAGCTTATTGGTACTCAAATTGAAGTATGTCTTGTAGGCCTACTTGGCCTAAAAAAAAGGGGTATTGGAGCAACCTTATTTTCTAGTTCTTAGCTAAAGAAATCGGTATCGGAAAAATCGGTTTTGGCAGCTCATAATGTAATAACGGCTCATAATGTAATAAGGGCTCATAATGTAATAAGAAAAATGTAATAAAAACTCATAATGTAATAATCAGCTCATAATGTAATAAAAAAATGAGCGCATAACGTAATAATGGATTTTTCAATAATGTAATAATGTAATAATGTGTTACATTAAGAACCTCCACATAGGAGGCTCATAATGTAATAAAACTTCATAATGTAATAATGTATTTTTTATTACATTATGAGCTGATTATTACATTATGAGCTTTTATTACGTTTTAATTATTACATTATGCGCTTGTTTTTATTACATTATGAGCTGATTATTACATTATGAGTTTTTATTACATGTTTTTAATACATGATGAGCCCTTATTACATTATGAGTTGTTACACACCCTGCCAACTTTGTTGATGAAGAATGGAGCAACTATCTGCTAAACATGCAGCAAATGAATAAATATGGGGATCATTTAGCTGTACAAAGAGCATCCACAATGTTCAACATACAGTTCGTGATTGTATCGACTCTGGGTGTTGATGCAACATCGATAATATCCCCATGTGGTCAGTATGACAGTCTGCCATTGCTAGTTCTGGGCCACTTTGCCGAAGGTCTTGGGGATCATTATGTAAGCCTTGATGGACCAGTCACACACTTGATTCAAAGAGTCCAGGAAGCAGAGGAGAGTGCACCACTTCGATCTGGCCCTCACTTTGGCCCTAAGTCTAGCCCTCACTCTGGCCCTGACTCGGTACCTCACTCTGGCCCTGACTCGGTCCCTTACTTTGGCCCAGGGCCGGATTTATAATAGGGCTTGACGTGCTGAAGCACAAGGCATCAACAACCACAGGGGGGCACCAGAGGATCAACTGTAAACAAAAGATATTCACATGAGCTAAGCTAAGCTAACGTTGTTGTCTTTAATAACTGGTTACACTTAAGGGTTTTGAAGAAACGTTAGGTGGATACTAGTATGCACAACTCTAAAAGAACTGGTGCACTATTGTGTTGGAGCGCCTCAGTGCGGCTGCAGAGTTAAGGTGCTATCTATCCCTGATTGATTTATTGATTGATTGAAGACTTTATTAGAAGTTTGCATAGGCAAAGGTTCATGACAGTACAGTTCACTGCTACGAGGTCAACTAAAGGGAGATCCTAGTAAGATTTTCGGCTTATTTGCACAGGAAACCTTCATGTATCTCATATAACAACTGAGACCACACTATTGTAGGGTGACCAGACGTCCCGGTTTGGCCGGGACTGTTCGTTTTCAAGCTGCGTGCCCGGGTGTCCTGACAAATATCTCTAAAACACTAATATGTCCCGCTTTTCAACATTAACTACAAAATTGTGCCAATAATAGTATCTGTTTTCAGTGTTTGCATAGACATTTATCATGTTCTTTTCACGAAAACATGCTCACCTAACCAATCAGAAAACATGTACAAATTCATTGCGCGTCTGAATTCAACGCTGAGGCTGTTTGTCAATCACTCACTGCCTGTTTGCAACCCTGCGGTGTATGTGCGCTTGCATGAACGTTAGAGAATGTGCACGCACGTGCGCGATAACGTGCGCATTGCTTTTAGGGTCCCGGTTTTAGGCAACAACAGTGGTTCGCGTCCCGGTTTGAGCGGCTGAAAATATGGTCACCCTACTATTAAGTCATTATGCTAATGTATGGATGTGACGTCTCTGTTGTTTCATACACCATCTTGGGCATATTCTACACTATTGTTATTTATACTTTGAGCTTGACTGTGATACGTGGCTACCTGTTTGATTGATGTTTTTGTGGGATAGAGAAGCCAGGGCTTGTAGTTACTGGACTGTTGAAATTGTAGCTACCTGATATTGTATGCTGGTGGAGAAGGGGGAAAAATCAAACCAAGTTTGAAGTGAGAGGTGGTGCGTGTGTGCGTCCTCATAATGACATTATCTGTTCCTATCTATGTCTAAGTGGCCGTGTGTGTGTGTGTGTGTGTGTGTGTGTGTGTGTGTGTGTGTGTGTGTGTGTGTTTTGCGCCAGCGGCTACCACAGGTCACCAGTGTGTGCGTGTGTGTGTGGGGGGGGGGGGGGGGGGGGGCAAGCACAGGACACCATGAAGGGTAAATCCTGCCCTGCTCTGGCCCTAAATCTGACCCTCACTCTCACGTAAGGCCCTCACTCTGGCCCTAAGTCTGGACACATTGAAGTGGTGCGCTCTTTGAATCAAGTGTGTGACTGGTCAATCAAGGCTTACATAATGGTCCCCATGACCTTCGGCAGGGGTTGACACTAAGGTCTAAGAGGCACTTGCCCGTCGGGCAAGTACAGGTCATGTTCTACTTGCCCAAAGGTCATGTACACTTGCACAAAAAGTAAATCGTCCATTATAAAATGACAGGTGAGATTTGAATTACCACTCAATTTAACTCAATAACAATTTTTAATCATATCAATACCTCCAAATCCAAATACCTAGGTAGTTATGATTGCTATGGTTTCACACTTCGTCATTTTATAGATTTTGTTATGGCCACGTTCAGGTGTTTAGACAGATATCTCGTGTTGTGTTTGTAGACGCTCGTGTCCCCTCTCAAATGAGCACTTGCCCGGTCGGGCAACCTGAAAGCAAACTTCACCTGCCCCAAAGTTTTATTTACCTGCCGGGGGCAGGTGGGCAAGCCTTAGTGTCAATGCCTGTTCGGCAAAGTGGCCCAGAACTGGCAATGGCAGACTGTCGTCATACTGACCACATGGGGATATTATCGATGTTGCATCAACACCCAGTGTTGATACAATCAAGAACTGTATGTTGAAAAGTTGGCAGGGTGTGTAGCAACTCATAATGTAATAAGGGCTTATAATGTAATAAAAACATGTAATAAAAACTCATAATGTAATAATCAGCTCATAATGTAATAAAAAACAAGTGCATAATGTAATAATTAAAATGTAATAAAAGCTCATAATGTAATAATCAGCTCATAATGTAATAAAAATACATTATTACATTATGAAGTTTTATTACATTATGAGCCTCCTATGTGGAGGTTCTTAATGTAACACATTATTACATTATTACATTATTGAAAAATCCATTATTACGTTATGCGCTCGTTTTTTTTATTACATTATGAGCTGATTATTACATTATGAGTTTTTATTACATTTTTCTTATTACATTATGAGCCCTTATTACATTATGAGCCGTTATTACATTATGAGTTGCTACAGACCTTCATAAAACCGGTGGATCGGTATCGGCCAAGAACTTTGCAATCGGTCCATCTCTTCAATTCGCCCCTAGTCCGGCATGCAACAGGCAACGCTAAGAGAGATAGCTCCCTTGGAGAAGCAAGTTGGCCGTCGCCGGGCCACTTCTGTGGGGGATGCTACACATTGCTACAGTATCGACACCGTGCTGACACCGTGGTGCGTTTGCAATGAAACATGTGAGCTTGTAGTTCTGCTATTTTCACCTAGGAGCGACTAATGGGGAAGGGATCCAGTAGAACTAAAAGACAAGTTATTTTATGCGCTCTGAAAATTGCCGACCTATAAGCTCAGATCGTGTAGGCCAGGGTTTCCCAAACTTTTTTTGTCTCAGGGCACCCCATAAATGTTTTTTTTTTTTAATAATTTTTATCCCACAATTTTGTAACCCATTTTTTCACCCAGTGCTAATTGCCTATGTAATCCTGGGCTCTGCTCTCCCTCTGCCGCGCCTGGGGAGACAACGGACTGACCTCATGCTTCCTTCTATGCATGAGGAGTCCAAGTTGCTTCTTTTCACCTGACAGTGGAGATTTCCCTGGTTTGGACGTAGCGCGTGGAAGGAACACGTTATTCCAACCAGTTCCTTTCCCCTCCATCAGGCGCCCCGGCTGGCCAGGGGGAGGCATTATTGAGACCAGGATTACGTGCATGTTTTTGTGAGGGTATCAACCCTAGGAGACACGGGGAGAACATGCAAACTCCACACAGAAAGGCCCTATCGCCAACCCCACCTAGGGTGTGGGCGCCCCATAAATGTTTTTAATCCGAGGCACCCCTACCCTACATTATAATTTTCACTCCCAGCACCTTATATTTATAGCATATCGTCGTTGTCGGGTGGAAACCTTGTATGTTCAAAACCGTTCATTTTGTATTTGTCATCTATAAAATGTACTGAACTAGTGAAAACAGCAGATCTACAAGCACACAACACCTCGCATTGCGAGGCGTTGTGTGCTTGTAGATCGGCTGTTTTCACTAGTTTTGTGCGACAGAGGTTTCTGCCCGACAGTGACGATATTTTAGTGATTATGTTGCGAGGAAAATGTTGAGATAATAGCCATTTTGGTTAGAACTGACTGAAAATAACTTTGTACTTCAAGTTTTAAATTATACTAAATATTTTTTCAAATGTCCAGATAAATTCCAAATATTATCAAATGATCTCGCGGCACCCCTGGACTGATGTCACGGCACCCCAGGGTGCCGTCACCCACTTTGAA
Source organism: Nannobrachium achirus (assembly GCF_963921795.1). Lineage (NCBI taxonomy): Eukaryota > Metazoa > Chordata > Actinopteri > Myctophiformes > Myctophidae > Nannobrachium > Nannobrachium achirus. The sequence continues at coordinate 21,571,200 of NC_137813.1, read as the reverse complement.
AACCCCTGGTGTAGGCTATTTTCAAGGCTATTTTCTTAGTATAAAATCAGCGATTTGCGATGCCATTGACGGCCCGCCTAGTCGCCAAAATCAGCTGTGGATTTTAGTCGACTAAACTCTTGTGGTATTTATATGTATGAAACTAGAACCAAAACCAAAACATTTCAGATGCCTAACATATGACTAAAACTAAATGGCATCTTTAGTCAAAAGAGCCGTGAACAAAACTAAATCAAAATCTGCTGAAAAATCAACACTATACCATTAGGCTGCATTATGAAGCTCTCCCAGTCCCCGCCGCTACCTGTTAAAAAACAACAGATATGGTGTGTGTTTCCTTCCCCTCGGAGAGAACAAGTGTCTAATGGTGTATATGTGTGTACATGACATATTAAGTGTGTGTGTGTGTGTGTGTGTGTGTGTGTGTGTGTGTGTGTGTGTGTGTGTGTGTGTGTGTGTGTGTGTGTGTGTGTGTGTGTGTGTGCGTGTTACTGCTATTAAGAGAGAGAGAGAGAGGGCTTGAAGCGCTGAACGCTCCCAGTGTGTAAAGTTCACAGGAGTTCACACGGCTAATTAATACTGAGTGGAGAGTTGCTCGTTAATCATACAGGACTATTTGTCTCTGAGGCAGCAGCAGCAGCCCTCCCCGTCTGTCCTGCCAGAGACCTCAGACACACGCACGCACACGCACGCACGCACGCACGCACGCACGCACGCACGCACGCACACACACACACACAAGTGAAAATAGCCGATCTACCGCGAGGCGTTGTGTGCTTGTAGATCTGCTATTTTCACGTGTCTTGTGCGACAGCCTTGTGTGATAAAGCAGGGCTTTACTTTACGGGGAAAAAAAACGTATGAATTTGAAACTAGGAGATACAACGTTTCTGTTTCCGACAGTGACGAGATCTCGCTTGTGACTGAGATTGTAGATCAAATCTGCCTAACTCCCGATCCCAACTAGTTTTTCATTTCTCTCGTCATTTAATTTCTCTCTATATCTTACTATACTTGTGGGGACATTCTGCCCTCACAATTATAGCCATACAAGTACACACACACACACGCGCGCGCACACGTATACACACGCACGCGAGAGCGCAACCTGCTGCAACCTGGCACTGCTTGCTATCTCTCCCTCTCTATCTCCCCCTCCCTCCGTCAGTCACTCCCTCCCTCCCTCCCTCTCTCTCCCTCTTTCATCTCATCCACCACTTTTTTCAATCCCTCTCACTCTGTCTCTCCATTCTTCCTCTCTTCCTGTCTTTTATCACCTCGGCTCTGAAGGCTTTGTTTCGCGCCCGTCCCGGTCTCACCCCCCCACCACCACCACCCACCCCCCACCACCCCCACCCCGGGTCCCAAGAGCACAGGCAAATATTTGACCAAGGACACGCACGTCGTGGTCGCACGTGCACACGCACAAAACAGACACACACGCACACCAGTGTTGATTTTGTCGACTAAAACTGTTTTTTTCACTGACAAAGACTAAATAAAAACGAAATAAAAACTAAGCTGTGATGACTACAAAAAACTTGAAAAAAGACTAAATATATTGACAATTTCGTCAACAAAATAAAAACTAGACTAAAACGTTAGAGAGGGACTAGTGCTGAAGAGAGTCATTTTATGTTTGGCTGCTCTCAGGTGTTGCATGCTGAAAATGGCAGATCTACAAGCTCACAACGCGTTGTGAGCTTGCTATTTTCAGCACGCAATCAAGTGTAAAATTGCGATGCCATCAAGGCCTGCCAAAATACATTTTAGTTGACTAAATCAACTGTAGATTTAGTCGCCATAAAATCTTATGATATCAGGTCGACAAAAATGTGACTAGAACTAAAACCTTTCTGGTGACTAAATTATGACATTTTATTCAAAAGACTATGACTAAAACTAAATCAAAATTTGCTGTCAAAAACAACACTGGCACACACAAACAGATATGCACGCGCATGCACACGCAGCACACACACAGGCTGATGTACTCAGCCCCACAGTGCGTGCCTTGTTTCAACACAGGGTAATTGTAACGAGCGCTGGGCTGGCTCTGCTCTGAAGGAAAACACAGGCTGCATCCTTGGCTTTCACCTTGTTTTTCAGCCACCATGCAGGCTGGTAACTCCATGCTAAACGCCACGCCGAGCAGCGCACTCATTTCTCAAATACGGAGAAACTTTTTTCATGCTCATTTTATTTGGAGCACTCCACAGTATATGAATTATGAGTTACAGACCTGAACCGGTCATTTAGGGCTAGCTCTTTATGTCAGGGGTCTTAAACAGTGGGTCCGGGAACCCCTAGGGGGTCCTCAGAGTTACTACAGGGGGTCCTTCCAAAACTGAGTGATAGAAGCTTTTTTTCCCCCTTTTTTATATTAACCACTTGAACTCTAGTGTCCAAAGAGGTTTGGTGTAGAGGGGAAAAAGAGAAGACTAAGTACAGAGTGAAAGGTCAAGTTTATTAAGTATTGAAGGTTCAAATGGTTAAATATCTGAAAACACAAATCGACATGAATCCAACATACACTGACGATTGTGCTGTCAAACAGTGAAACTACCGTATATGGAATCCATGAAAAGGTTGTGGGGGTCCCTGCTTCATCTCTCTCTCTCAACTGAGGGGTCCTTGGCCTGAAAACGTTGAAGACCTCTGCTTTGTGTGCTTCTGCCTGGTAATATTATTGTCCACTCGTTTGCATACGATATGTCCACAGCAAACATTTAATTTTGACAAAAATGTCTACCACAAGCAGGGGCGTCACACCAAATTCTGGGCCCTGGGTGCAAGGATTCACTGCGGGCCCCCCATGAATGTTAACTATTGAAAAATAGCAGATATACAAGCTCACAGCGCTGCAAGCTTGTATATCTGCTATTTTTGAAAAATCGTGAAAATGTGTGCAAGAATATACTGTATGTCAAGGACCCCCAAGATGATATGTATTTGGCCACGGACCCCGATCTCAAAATAATTAGTTCCAGGGACCCCCAGAAGCAAAATTTGAGTTAGACATGTTCGCTTAAAAAATACATAATATATTCAAAGATTTTCACTAGGGCTGGGATGCGATTAAAATTTTTAATCTAATTAATTACAGGCTCTGTGATTAATTAATCGCAATTAATCACATTTTAATCGCACATCGATATTTGACCTGAGAAGATTTTTTTTTCAAGTAAAACATCAAAAAATCAACAAGTGAGTTTTTTAAATCTAAATTTCGCATCCACTGGGCCAAGCAAAGCGCTCTGATCGGCTACTTCTCCCTTTGCGTTTGTTTTCTCTTCTTGGTTGGTGCATCGCTATGATCGGTATGCCCGAAACTGAAGGTTCTGTGGTGCAAAAACTACGTGCGATTAAAATGAGTTAATTTTTTTAATCGCGTTAATTTTCTGTAATTAATTAATCGCAATTAATCAGTTAAAGTCCCAGCCTTAATTTTCACACATTTTCACAACTTTTCAAAAATAGCAGATCTACAAGCTCGCAGCGCGGCACCGCGCTGTGAGCTTGTATACCTGCTATTTTTCAATAGATAAAGTTATTAGGGCCCCTCCACCTTGGGCCCCAGTAACTCAGTCCCACTTTCCTACCCCTGACCACAAGCCAGCAATAGCGATGACCCCTGTCCATGCAACTCTGTACTACAAACACCAAAGCTTTATTGGTTGAGGTTTTGGCAACGAGAACGTCTTCAAAACATGTTCCGGAGAAGATTTTGCTGTGCGCCATGGAGTTTCTATTTTGAAATGTATTTTATTTATTTTTCTCCTTTTGCACCTGAATATCTTTGGTGTGCTGATTTAGAGCAGTGGTTTTCAACCAGTGGTCCGTTGAGGGGGTTCCAGGTGGTCCCCAGCTAAATGATGGAGAGTTGGTAACCAAATGGTTCAAAATGAAACCAAATAGACCCTCTAAAGCATACATGGGCAACTGGCGGCCCGGGGGCCACATGCGGCCCCCACCTTCACTTAATGCGGCACGCAGGTTAATACCGGAATACTGAATATATTATTGATTTCAGCTGTTACAATTCCAAACATGACCTGCTTCAATTCTGTCAGTCAATATTAGTAGCTTAATGACTATTATAGTAGTATTACATTTTCTTTTTTTTATGTCCAATGTATTTGTATTTAAGTTCATAAAGATAACATGAGTACTGTATATCACTAAATGTGTTTGAAATTAAATCAAAATGTTACATTTCAGGATTCCAATTAAGAAATAACAAAAAAATATTCAGGATTCTAATTCAAAAGAAGCAAAATTAGCCGGTCTACAAGCTCAAAACGCATCGCGCTTTTTGAGCTTGTAGATCTGCTATTTTTGCTTCTATTGTATGAGATACTAGAATGACAAAGTAGGACGTAGCAATATGCAATGTGGCCCTCTGGAGTGAGTGTGGAAATATAGTGGGTCCCTCGCCATCATCAAAGTTGCCCACCCCTGCTCTAAAGAGTTCAATTATTGTTAAACACCTGTATTCCTTAATTTGCAAGAAGTCTACACAATTACAGAATGTAGAAGCAAATTGTGCAAAGGAATTGTGCAAAATTCCTATCCAACGATAAAATAAATATTCAACGTCTTGGATCTGAGAGGCTGAATCTCATCAAATGGGGTTCCGTGGCTCAAATGCCAGATAAATGACGGACCTTGATATGACAAAGGTTGAAAACCACCGAGCTAAAGTGCTACAGAAGGGGTCTTCAGCGGGGGGTCCAGGACCCCTAGGGGGTCCTCAGAGTTACTACAGGGGTGCCTCCAAATCTTTGTATTATAGAAACTTTTTTTCTCCTTTTTTATATTAACTACTTGAACCCTAGTGTCCTTATTCTGAGAACTTTAGGCAAAAATAGCAGATCTACAAGCTCAAGCGTGAGGCGTTGTGAGCTTGTAGATCGGCTATTTCCGGCAAAGAGGTTTGGTGTAGAGGGGATAGAGCAGACTAAGTACAGAGGGAAAGGTCAAGTTTACTAAGTATTGACGGTTCAAGTGGTTAAATATCTGAAAACACAAATTGACATGAATCCAAAATACACTGATGATTGTGCTGTCAAACGATGAAACTATATGGAATCTATGAAAAGGTTGTGGGGGGTCCCTGCTTCATCTCTCTCTCAACTAAGGGGTCCTTGGCCGGAAAACGTTGAAGACCCCTGCGCTACAGTATTAAGTATTAAGAGTTCGAAATAATCCCCATAAACGGTACGTTATGAACTCGTGGTGAATGTTAGTACTTTGTGTGACATCGCAATCGCTCGCGGGGACATAAGTGCATAAGCGGTTACGTCACATGACGGACTACCAAAGAGAAAAACACATAAAAAATAAACCACGTTCCACCATTTAGGAATACAGTAAAAGTGCCTTGTTTGTATAAATACTTTTTGAGCCGCGCGTGCGATAACTCTGAGCCTGTGTCTAAATAGTGTGTGTGAGCGGCCGTTAACCAGAGCCGGGCTGTACAGTATTCCACACGTTAAGAGGTGACATCAGCTGTCCATACTGTGTACTGTACTCTACTGTATATCACCGAGGGGACCGTCTGGGGATGGCTAGACTCATTATCACCAAATTAGGACTGAGACTATGCTGTCTGGAGGGAGTCAATGTGTGTGTGTGTGTGTGTGTGTGTGTGTGTGTGTGTGCGCGCGCGTGCTTATGTGTGTGTGTGTGTGTGTGTGTGTGTGTGTGCGCGCGCGTGCGTATGTGTGTGCGTGTGTGTGTGCGTGCGTGCGTGCGTGCGTGCGTGCGTGCGTGCGTGCGTGCGCGTGCGTGCGTGTACGCCTGTATGCCTGTGTTTCCCAAACACATGGGTCGGGGCACATATAATTTTATTTCAATTATTTTCAGAAATAAAACACAACATATAATATAAAACATTATTCGAAAGAATTTCAGAAACTAAAAAAAAAAAATCCATAATTTAAAAAAGCTTTAAGGGGAAGACCACCCATTTTCAATATTGAACTACGTCATTAATATACCTTAGAGGAGTTGTGTGGAAATAGAAAAAAAGTTCCCCCCCGTCTGTGTTGCCTAGAACTGGAGGATTGATTTTGGGGTTTGTATTGTAAAGTACAACGGTGTGATGTCATCAATATTTGTACAGATCTACAAGCTCGGTTATTATCCAAAAAATAGAACTTTTCCAACAAAATAACCTTTTGGGTCTCAGCTGAAAAAGTCGGGGGAACCCCAACAGCATGATTTTGCCGCGCGCGCGGCATGCGCGCGAGAGCTGCCACTTCTTGTATGCAATAACACAGAAGAAAGTGCGTTTGTTTGTGTCTGAGACAATATGCGATCCAGGCGCTCTAAAGTATGCTGTTGGAGCGTGTCTGTGTTTGATAGAGACGGGGGCACCGGAAAAATACTGTCTAGCTCTGTCTAGCTCTCAAATACCTGGAACGCGCCCGAGTCGCGTTAGATTTTAACCACTTTAACCACTATTGTATGCTTTAACCTTAGAAAAATAGCAGATATACAAGCTCACAGCGCGGCACCGAGTGCCGCGCTGCGAGCTTGTAGATCTGCTATTTTTGAAAAGTCGTGAAAACGAGAGCAAGTCTTTGAATATCTTTGACCCGATCTTTGACCCGACTTCTAAATCCTTCGGCTAAATCAGTGGTTCTCAAACTTTTTCATGTCAAGGACCCCCAAAATTACAGGTATTTAGCCACGGACCCCCATCTCAAAATATGTTGTTCCAGGGACCCCCAAGAAGCAAATATTTGAGTTACAAACGTTCGCTTTTAAATAGATATATTCAAAGACTTGCAAAGAAAAATCATGATTTTTCAAAAATAGCAGATCTACAAGCTCGCAGCGCCGCACTCGGTGCCGCGCTGTGAGCTTGTATATCTGCTATTTTTCAATGGTTAAAGCAGTCAATAATCCTAGGCCTAAATGGGCTAGAGGCCCTGTGTTCCCTCAGAGTGCCGTTGAGCAGACGGCTCCAGGGTTTCCCAAAGTGGGTGCGGAGGCACCCTAGGGTGCTGCGATGCCAGTCCAGGGGTGTCACAGAATAATCAGATAACATTTGGAATTCATCAGTATCACTACATCGATATCACTTCACTATGCTTAGTAAAACTGACCTGATTTGCACTGTACTTGATATATATTTTTTAGTTATCTTTCCAACTACGGCCAACTCTCTTCACCAAAAATAGCAGATCTACAAGCTCAAAACGGTCACAACGTGTCACAACATGACACTTGTAGATCGGCTATTTTTGGTGAACCTTCCCCTCAGAATAGGGATGCTGGAGTTCAAGTGGTTAAACGTCAAGTATAAAGTTGTTTTCAGTCAGTTCTGATGGAAAACCGGCCTAAAATCACGCAAAGTGGTACATCTAGAGTCATGTCATCAACATGGATCTGTCACATTTAGCGCCACCATCAGGCCGATTTTTTTAAACACATTTTTGGACACTGCTCCTACAGATTTTGCCCTAAAATCATGCAAAGCGGTACACAGTATGTCTACAATCATGTCATCACCATGGATCTGTCCCATTTAGCGCCACTATCAGATTTTTACATGCGACCTGACGGTCGCTTATCTCCCGATTTAGGGAGTCTTACTGGTAGAAACTGTTATATTTCTCAACTTTACCAGTGTAATTCAGGGGTGCTGTGGATGAAACAGTCCTTTAGAGGGGTGCCCTGAGTCAAAAAAGTTTGAAAACCCCTGCTCTGCTCCACGGTGGAGACCGCTGGCATCTGCCGTTAAGTCAGACGGAAGGAAGTGGCACCTGAGATCTGACGCGGCGAGAGCCAACCAGAGCGACCACTGAGTGAAGGAGTGGAACTGGAAGCCTTCAGTTTGACTCCAATGTTTCTGACTCTAATTTTTACACTTGATTCCAAATGACATCGTCGTTGTCGGGTGGACACCTTGTATGTCCAAAACCGTTTGTTTTGTATTAATCATTTTAAAAATGATTTAAACTAGTGAAAACAGCCGATCTACAAGCACACAACGCCTCGCACCGCGAGGCGTTGCGTGCTTTTAGATTGTCTGTTTTCACTACTTTTGTGCGACGGCCTTGTACGATGAAGCAGAGCTTTGCTTTGCGAAAAAACATACAAATTTGAAACTTGGAGATACGAGGTTTCTGCCCGACAGCGACGATATATACCGTAGGTTGACATACACACCTTGCTGGATGACCGTTTCTCCTGCGATGTGTGTGACGGGGAACATGGCATCAAATATGTCACTGCAGGAGACAAAGAGACAGAGAGAGAGACAGAGAGAGAGAGAAAGGGAGGGGGAAAGGAAGAGGTTAGACAGAAAGTGATCAACAATTTACATCGCAGTGATATATTGTCATCATACCTCCTGTTACAAAATGGTCACTTTAACAAGGTATAATAATTATATTCTCCACACTTTTATTCTCTCCATCTTGACAAGATGGTATATTCCCAGGTTCCGCAGGTCAGCTGCACAGGTGCAATTCATTATTGTTAATTGTGGCATGTTTACTAACATGCCAAGTTTAGCTGCACTTGAACAACTTCCAGTTCCAGGCTGCCATATCCAGCCCAAGAAACCGTAGAAACGGGGGAAAAAAATAAAATGTACTTGAACTATAATAAATGTATCATGCCTGTTGCTAAGGTATGGCAACATGACTGGTGTCTTGCACGTGCGCCTTTACGTGCAAGACACCAGTCATGTTGCCATACCTTAGCTTTTTTCTGAACTGACGCCATTGCTGTGCCCTCCTGTAAACACGCGCACGCAGAAGCGCACACAGCAAAAGGAGAGTGTTTGCTGTGTGGAAGTGCTGCATGACAGGCTGTATGGAGCAGCCATCATCGCTGTGTTAACTCTGTCGTCTCAGGGCCTTTTATTCCTTGGCAAACAAACAGTGTAGCCACGGAGACCAGCCTGGGAACTGTGAACGACCCCGGCGAAGCCACACACACACACACACACACGCACGCACGCACGCACGCACGCACGCACGCACGCACACACACACACACGCGCACGCACGCACGCACACATTCCAAAGGTCCACCTGTATACTGTATGTGTGCGCCGCTCAGCTCCATCATTATCGTCAACAACATCCAAGCCCAATCTCCAACGAACGACCAAAACACACACGCTGCCCGTCCAACGCAGACATGCTGTGTCCAACATACATACTGTATGTTGGACGCAGACATGCTGTGTCCAACACACATACTGTACGTTCTTCACACAGTAAAGCCAAAGACATGGATGGGGTCGATCCCTCATCAGTCCAAACGGGCAGCAGGGGAGCGGGCACATACCGGTATGCCAGTTAGGGCCGTCACGATTATGACATTTTACATGACGTTTTTGTCGCTGACAATTACATTTCTGTTCTGATTTTTAGGCTTTGAAGTTGCACATGGTAGATATGACACATAACCTAAATATACAAAGAAATTACTGACATATTTGACAACCTTATACTTAAAAAAGAACATCGATAGTGGAAATAGCCGATCTACAAGCTCACAACGCGTCGCATTGTGAGCTTGTAGATCGGGCTATTTCACTATTTTTTTACTTTAAAAAAAATATATGAACATTTTTCAACATGGAAACGATTATGACGATTATGAAAAATAATCACGATTATGTCAAATAATTGCGATCATGTAATAATTGTGACAGCCCTAATGCCAGTCCCGATGCCAGTCGATATACTGTATGGGCCATTATTTGACTTTTGTTGACGACATCGGTATCAGCAATTATGCGGCCCAATTGGTGACCCCATTTTAACACTTTCACGCAATGTGAGCTTGTAGATTTGAAAACTTGAAATGGGACATTCTGCATAATGAGTACTTTTACTTTTTACATTTTCATGCCAACACTTTTGTACTTTTACTCAAGTACGTTTTGAATTCCACACTCTTACTTGTAACATCTACAGTATATTTCTATATTATAACTAATCAATGTCCTTAATTCATGAATACGTTAGGATATAGGCATTCACAAGCTTTCAGCTTCAGCCTATTCCTTTTGATCACCTGTAACGATGAATTATGTGGATGTACGACTAAATGTACGAGTTGATCAAAATAAACCTAAACTAAGTATCGATACTTTTATTTTTTACTTTTAGTTTTTTTTTTACTTTAAGTTTTAGTACTCTTCCCATCACTGGTCAGTAAGCACTATGCAGGCCAAGAGACCGCAACATCAGCACATTCAAATTCAACTTGAAAGCTGTACTAATGCCACTGCTATACACGGGGCATACACATCAACTTCTCAGTTGAAAGTGACATATATTTACACAAATCCTGGGCGGTAATTAATACCATAATTGACGTAGGAGTATGGCCTAAACAAAACAAGGTTATCGTTGGGAGCAGATCAACATTCCAGCGGAGGTTTCCGCCAGTAACTCCTTTTCGCGTAGTTGGTTTCTATGCATGACCCTTGTTGTCGTTTCGGCCCTGCGATCAAAGCCTCGCCTCTGAGTGTATCTTTTGACAAGGGTTTGCTGAGAAAACAAACAGAGGGGACGAGGGGTGTGCCGCCCGAGCAGTTAGTTTGTGCTTTTGGGCGGCGAGCTAGCCAGGGGAACAGGGGGGCCTGCCTGCTAGGCCGCGGCTAATCGTGGCCGTTTAAATGCATTGGCGCTTCAAGCAGATTAAACAGTCCACCGGCGGGGATGTGTCGGGGCAGGACTGAAACTCTCCCTCTCTTCTCCTTCCTCTTCTCGCTGCCGTCTCTCTCTCTCTGCTCCAGGCTGTATTTATCTATCTAATCAGCCACATACCATCCGTCTTATAGGGAGAGAAAGTATAGAAAAACAATAAAAAGCGGGTCAGGGATATCATGAGACGTACTGCACAGGCCCTGCTGAGTGAACGGCAGGGCGTGTTTCAGCCTGTCCCTGTGTGTGTGTGTGTGTGTGTGTGTGTGTGTGTGTGTGTGTGTGTGTGTGTGTGTGTGTGTGTGCGTGCGTGCGTGCGTGCGTGCGTGCGTGCGTGCGTGCGTGCGTGCGTGCGTGCGTGCGTGCGTGCGTGCGTGCGTGTGTGACTAAATATGTGTCTGTCTGTGTCTGTCTAAGCATTGCCAGAGAAAACACGCAGGTTTGTACAAAATAATGCGTGGGTGTTGAATATTCTTTTGCACACTCTGTGAAAGCACAGTGGGCTTATGCAGTAATTAAGACATCGAAGGGCTCATATGGCAGAGCGCGCTCTCGCGGCACGCTACGGCGGAACATAAGCGGCGGAGTGTTGTGTAACGTGAACTTACGGTAGGTAAACGGCCCGGGTCAACAGATGTTGCGGGGAGATCTGAGGATGTTATTGAGTGGTTTTGGAAGTGAACTGACTCTGCTGGTATTTGTTTATGTGACAGTGAATAAGAAGCAGGCTTGAGAGCGGTGGACGGGGGCCAACCCTGCACCCACAGGTAGCGCCTGTGTGCTGCAGCTGTGGCCCCACTGACTCACACACACACACACACACACACACACACACACACACACACACACACACACACACACACACACACTGCAGTGCACGCCACGCCGTGCCACACGCATGCACGAACACACACACACAAAGGCACGCACGCACGCACACACACAAACTGTGGGTAAACACAACCTCCCACCCATGTATAGGCACACGCACATGCACACACACACACACACACACACACACACACACACACACACACACACACACACACACGCGCGTCGTTGTCGAGTGGAAACCTTGTATGTCCAAAACCGTTCGTTTTGTAGTTAAAAAATGATTTAAACTAGTGAAAATAGCAGATCTACAAGCACACAACGCCTCGCATTGTGATATATATATTTTTTTAAATGAATGCTCTATTTTATTCCTCGTTGCATGTCACCGTCGCTATTTTAGAAATTCTGAAAACTTCCGCCTAAGATAGAAACACCAGGTTGGAAGTGGTTAAGTCTGTCTGTGGGTTTTAACCAATGAAAAGTAATAACAAGAGCTTGATTAAATAATAACTACATTGGGTCCACGGAACCCAATCTATATTTTTTTTACCGTTTCCTGAAAAGTAACAGCTTTGGAAATAATAAGGTTTCTGCCCGACAGCGACGACGACGAATGTATCGACACACACACACACACACACACACACACACACACACACACACACACACACACACACACACACACACACACACACACACACACACACACACACACACACACACACACACAAACACACACACACACACACACACACGCGCGCGCGCGCGCACACACACCCAGAGGCCAAAGACGACATACACTCACGATTACACGCTCACACGCTCCCAGGATGAAAGGGTCACACAAACACACACAGAGGCGATCTCACACATGACAAACACTGGCACACGGGCTGGGCCCCCCGGTGGTGACTGCCGGACGGCACGCCACCGCGCACCTGAGAGCACTTTGATAGTGATTAGTCAGAGCAACATCTGCAGGCAGGCAGGCAGGCAGGCAGCACCCACAGCCTGACCGCACGCGGGTGAGCACAGCAGCACCTGCACACAGCGCGAGTCTGGCCTGGGAGGAGCTGTTCTCCGCTCAGATCCCAGTTACACTTACTCAAGTACTGTGCTTAAGTACCACTTTGGGGTATTTCTTTGTACTTTACTTGACTATTTCCAATGTCCAATACTTTTACTCCACATCTCGGATCCAAATAGTGTACTTTTACTCCGCTGAATTTATTTTTGTACTTGTATTTTTGTATTTGTACTTTATTTGAGTATTTCCAATGTCCAATACTTTTACTCCACTACATCTCGGATCCAAATAGTGTACTTTTACTCCGCTAGTGTACTTTTACTCCGTAAATTATTGCGACTGTCAGGTCGCAAGTTACTATGAAAAGCTCCACCGGCTGTCCGTCCGTCCGTCCGGCTGTCCGGCTGTCTGTCTGTCACACTTTAGCCCTACTCTTATCTCCGCCACTGTTGGCCCTATCGATGCCAAACTTTGCACACACACTCTTTGGATGGCAAATCACAACCTCCACCCCTGATTTCTCACAAGGCCCTCCTCTAACGCCACCATAAGGCAGATTTTTGCGAAACACATTTTTGGACACTGCTCCTACAGATTTTGGCCTAAAATCACGCAAAGGTACACAGTATCTCTAAAGTCATGTCATCAACATGGATCTGTCCCATTTCCCATATTCCCACCTGATTGGCTATGATTGCCTTCTAAAGTGTGTGTATGCGACCTAACAGTAGCTTATCTCCCAATTAGGGAGTCTTACTGTTATTATTCATTTACTATGAAAACCTGCAACTCATGTGCGTCAGTCAGTCACGCCTCATGTCACGCTACATATGTCCAAGACAGAATTCATTTGCCAAGTGTGACTCACATCACGGCAACCTCACATCTGCAAATTAATTCTGCACTTGTCAGCGGAAAATCAGCGGAACAGACGACAAACCCAAAACCAAAAAAAGATTTTTTTTAATCATCTCCAACTCAATCACTCTGACTACGACGATCGATGATGATGAAGATGAAGATGAGGCCGATGCATCCAGCAGCAGAGCAGGAGGAAGCTCCTGCCTGAGCCGTGCCGCCTGGGGATCAAAGGCGCCGCTAGCCCACCGTCTGGTAATTACTGTGACCGCCTCCCTCCCCTCCTCCTTTCTTCCCTCTCCCTCCCTCCCTCCCTCCCTCCCTCGGCGAGTGCAACAAAGACGCTCGCACGGGTAATTAACCCCCCGCCCGCCCCCGCCCTGTCTCTACCTGTCTGTCCTTCCTTTCTCTTCATCTCTCCAACTTCCTCTCTATCCGTTCGCTGTCACTTTTTCCCTCTGACTCTCTCCCCCTTCTCAATTACCTCCTTCTTCCCTCTAATTCTCTCACTAGGCCACTTATTTCTCCTATCTCTCAGTCTATCAATGCTCCACTCCCCCCCCCCCCCCCCCTGACCACCACACCATCCTGTCTCTGATGGGGGGCGATTAATCTTGTCCTTTCCGCTACCTGTAGCCCCTCTAACCTTAAGAGAAGACAGGGTTACCCCCTCCTACTGACAATGAACATGCTGTTCTGAGGCAGAGAGAGAGAGAGAGAGAGACACTGTAGACTCCAAGGGGCAATAGGAAGTTCACCTTGGCCCTGGGGAAGCAGGGGGAGGGAGAGGAGAGTAGAGCAGTGGTTCTCAACCTGTGACCCCAGGGGGGTCCCCAAGTTATTCTGGGGGGGTCCCCCAGATGATTAACTTAATGTGCAACGTTGTTTTCTCACTCAACAGAGAACAAACCAACATAAAGTTTAAGTGTATAGAGGGTATATGCACGTTTCTAAAGTGCCAATTTAAGGACTTTTTGATACCTCTAAAATGACAAATTAAACATTGTCCAAATTGTCAAATATTAGAGGCAGACATTGTGAAAATAGACGATCTACATGTTCACAATGCCTCGCGTTAGATCTGCTATTTTCAGAAGAACAGTGTTATACAAAATGTAAGGCCTCAACTCTTAGTGCTCGTCAGGGTGGGGGTCCCCAGTTAAAATATGATTATTTTCGGGGTCGCGGCCTGAAAAGGTTGAGAACCACTGGAGTAGAGTAGAGTAGAGTAGAGTAGAGTAGAGTAGAGTGTAAACATCGGTAAACATCAAAAACCTGGTCAATGAGGAAATACAGTACTTAGTCCCTGGCATAGCGTAAGGGAGAACGCACTAATGCTAAGGACCAGAGCTAGCCATCCCGTATGCCCCGAACTCCAACTTTAACCATAATCAGTCTAACCTTAACCTTATGAAACGTATGGAATCACATTATGTACACACCTGCACAACACCTGCACATGATGCTAATGTTTCTAATAGAACATGTAGACACCTGCATATGATGCTAATGTTTCTAATAGTCACACTTGAATTCTGTCTTGGCCATATGTGGTGCGTGACATGAGGCGTGACTGACGCACATGAGCTGCAGGTTTTCATAGTAATAAATGAATAATAACAACCAGTAAGACCCCCTAATACGGAGATAAGCGCATACACAAACTTTAGAAGGCAATCGTAGCCAATCAGGAGGGAATATGGGAAATGGGACAGATCCAGGTTGATGACATGACTAAAAGTACGCACCTGCATATGATACTATTGTTTCTAAGAGAACATGTACACACCTGCATATTATGCAAAAAAATCAGTGAGCTATGCTATTTAATAATAATAATAATAGTTACCTACTTCCTCCGGAGGGAGTAAATTCAATATTTTCAGTCCACAAGGAGCGCGTGAGCAATTAGGGGTTAAGAGTCTTGCTCAGGGACACACAACGACATTGCTACCCTGTGGCCTATTTATTATGAGTTAATTAAGCATTACACAAAGCTGTGATAAGACAAACATAACCGATAAAAATCTAACCTGGGATTCAATTAGACATGCCATCCACAAGCAACTGGTTTGGTGTCCACAGTGTGAATGTCAGGACCACAGCAGCACACATATCTTCGTTGTCGGGTGGAAACCTTGTATGTCCAAAACCGTTCGTTTTGCATTTTTCATTTAAAAAATGATTTAAACTAGTGAAACCAGCCAATCTACAAGCACACAACGCCTCGCACCGCGAGGCGTTGTGTGCTTGTAGATCGGCTGTTTTCACTACTTTTGCGCGACGGCCTTGTATGGTGAAGCAGATTCAGATCAGATTCAGATTCACTTATTAGTCACATGTATGTACCAAGGTACATACATGTGAAAAACTTATGCTCGGAACCTCCAATACAACAATAAAAACAAGAATAAAAACATAAAAGACCTACAATAAAAGTACATAGTAAGCAAACACATGGCAATATAATCAGTCCTAGAAAGTGCATAGTGCAAAGTGCAGGGCTTTACTTTGAGAAAAAAATTACAAATTTGAAACTTGGAGATACAAGGTTTCTGCCCGACAGTGGCGATATGCTGTTACTGTATTATGGCATGCAAGGTGACAAAGAAACAAGAGTACTCGGAGGCCTGTCAGTCATCTATGATGTCATTACCCTCTGTCAACAGTACTTGATCTCCTGTCTAAGCTGTGACACCGCAACTTCAGAGAGTTTGGGGAGCTTATCTCCATATTCGGGCATATCTGTCCCTACAGATAGACAAACAACTCTAGCTCCAGGTTATTGCTCAGCTGAAAACAGGCGCTTATAGAGGCCAGAGTACCGTATGACATCATTCATCTAGCATGAAGCGTTGCCCGGGGTTATTGCATCACACGCACGCACGCACGCTGCAACGCACACACCCACACCACACACAGAGGTTCTTTCTCTCATTTTATCATGTTGCTGTCAATGTTTCTTCATTGTACACACACACACACACACACAGACACACACACACACACACACACACACACACACACACACACACACACACACACACACACACTCCAGGCTAGACAGGTACCTAGTGTGTGTTTGTGTGTACATAGGGGAGAAGGCAACAACAAGTGATAATGACTCCACTGTAGTAATGAAGTGAGGCATCCATGGTGTCAGTGGGAGATGCAGATTGGGATCAAAGGAAAGCTGATAAGCCATAAACGGGGCAGATGCTGTCATGGCTGGGGATATACAATAACACTATGACTAGGCTCCTTTATGGGACAAACCAGGGCAGGAATTCCCGCTCAAGTCAATTGTCTACCTGACCCTCTGACAATCAGTGGTATAAAGCAGTGGTTCTCAACCTGTGGGTCGCACGATCTTTGGGTGGAATTCATTGGGTTCCACTGAGGGAGGGTTCCACTGAGGGAGGTCTAACGTGCAGTGAAAGTGGTTGTAATGCATCCATACAGAGGTGTTGTGGGTAACTAGCCTCCTGTCAAGCCTACAAATTGTCACTGTCGGGCAGAAACCTTGTATCTCCAAGTTTCAAATGTGTTTTTTTTATTTTTATTAAAGCCCTGCTTCATCATAAAAGAGTGTTGCACAAAAGTAGTGAAAATAGCCGATCTTTAACTTTTTTTTATAATAATAATAAAGAAGGAACGGTTTTGGACATACAAGGTTACCACCCGACAACGACAAAATCCAGCCACACATGAGGGCTTGTGACGGACGGAGGAACATTTGACAACAGATAATCATCGTGACAGCGAGACACATGACGTAGTGGCCTGCCCTGTGTGAGTAAGGAGATAATACACGCTACAAAATTTCCCAGTGTTAGGCGATACCGCAAATGACTACAGATGCAAGAAATAACCCCAAAATCTGATAGTCTTTCTTTTTATGCAAATTAATAGGTGTACGCTCAGGCCTCAACCTGCAGACGCGCGCATGTGCGTGTGCGTGTGCGCGTGCGACTGTGTGTGTGCACGTGCACGGACAAGATTATGACGCTCCTTTATTCTCTCTCACGAACAGTCACACCCGCATTGTTGCCTCCAAACAGCCGTAAAATGCGGTTTGCGGGGGTTTGATCCATTAGCAGAAATCAGGCCTACTCATCGCAGCTGGAGTGCTTGTTGTTTTTCCTCGGTTGGATTCTCTGCCTCCTCCTCCCTCTCCCTCTCTCTCCCTCTCTCTCTCATCTGTTTATTTGCTCAGCAGCAGACGCCTCTTATCACGGCGTGGCGGAGGAGGTGGTCCGGTGGTGTGCGCTGCCGCGTACATTACTAAACCTCCATGAGCGGCTGGCCCTGCACTCGGCGAAGCCATTTGACACCGACGGGGGGGTTCCTTAACGACGCATGAGGCCGCCGCCGTGTCTTTGTGTTTCTCAACGGACCAGAGAACTTATACTGTACCTGTGTAACGTATAGGTATGCGTTCTGTTGAGTTGCGCGCTGCCTTTTAACAAGGGAACTCGTCCACTGGGCTCTCCCAGTTAGGGGATGGGACGATAAGCGATATTATCGTTTATCCTGATAAAAGACACTCGCGATAATCGTATCGTGGAGATTTAATATATATCGTGATATCGTCCTCCGTCATGCACTGGGATCAATTCGCCTTTTATTTGCTGAGCTGCATATCCAGTACCACTTAAACCCTCCATAATTGGTAAAAGGTACTTATAATATACGATATACGTACTTGATACAGTCTTTTTTTCCACTCTTTCAAATGTCTTTGCCAAAAAATAGCCGATCTACAAGCTCACAACGTGTCGTGCTGCGACACGTTGTGAGCTTGTAGATCTGCTATTGTTTTGGCAAATGTTCCACCCCAGGATAATGGATTTTGAGTATTGCGATAAAATTATCGTAAATCGTGATTTATTTTGTCACAATAATCGTGATGTGACATTTTGATATCGTCCCATCCCTACTCCCAGAGTGGAGGACTGGAGGAGGGATGTGGTTTAACAATAACCCAGATCATCAACAACGCCGACACATCGGGGGGAACTTCCCAGCGCTCTGATGACGCAGTGTGCTGTGCACACAGGCTTGGCAGTGCAGTGCAGTGCAGTGCAGTGCCGCTGGTTTGGCTGGTGGAAGGTTCACGCTGTGAGGCCTGGAAGGACCGCTGCTTTGCTTACTGCCACGGTCCACGGTTATTCACACACTGTTGATCTTGGCAAACAAGGACAATGGTTTTAGCGAGTCTAAAAAATCCTTGCCCTTTAAGACGACTGTGTTGAAACCAGACCACTAAAGACCGACGGGTTAGTATAACCGAAGGCAAAGTGTAACACTTACAGGGGATGTTGTGTGACCGCACTCGAGAATAACTTGAGTCAGTGTTGGCTAAACATCATGAATACGTCATGGATGTTTGAATTCTCTTCATAAAAAATAATCTTTCCTCCAGGGACTAATCCGGGCTTGAAAATGCATTAAAACGGTAAGACAAAATAGCAAAACCATGCAATGAAATGTCATGTGTTGGATTACCTATCTGAAGCACGCTTCAAGTCTTTGCAAGTAGATTTTCATGCCTTTCTGAAATGATTGGAATCTAATGGCTTCCTGGAGGATCAAACAAAGCCACGGTATGCTTTGGGAAACGGTTGGCGCTCTGCATGTGCATTTGTCAAGTGTATTGCAAGTCACAGTCAACGGGCTAAACATACCAGACCGCCGGCATGGTTTCTGTTGTGCAGGGCTTACAATGCACTGAGCCCCGGTTTACCGATGCGTTAAGCCAGAGTTAAACTTAGTTGCATGTGGGTGTCACGCACCGAAAATAGAGCTTGCAGATCTGCAATTTAAACTGTGCGTCACTGGAACGTAACTAAGTATAAATCAGACATGAGGGCAACAACTATAATTCAGGCCTCAAGTTCAAAACATGTCTCCTGAGGGGTGCAAATCGTTGAGGTCGAGTGGAAACCATTCCCTTTTGTATTATTTTAAAAATAAAAGATAGTGAAAATAGCCGGGCCACAAGCACAGCTCTTAAATACATTTAGCGAAGGAATGTAATGACGTAGCCAGTTCGGGGGAGTGGTCTGGAGGTTGCGTGCGCTTACGTGGTCGGGACATGCGTGTCCCGCCCCCTATCCACAATACATAGGTATACCTGCCTGTAGGTAATCATTGTTGCTACAAGCTGCTGCCCCGCCACCACCCCAGCTCCACCATAGGTTCTGTGTCAGACCCAGCGGGGGGTCTCGGGTCATTGCCTGCAGAGATATACACGATGTACGATGTACATGGCCATACATGTACTTCGCCGTACATGGTACACGTGCGATCGGCCATACATGTACTTCGCCGTACATGGTACACGTGCGATCGTGGGCCTGCAGGAAATGACCCGAATACAGAATCCATCGCCAAAGCTATGCTCCTGCTTAGGTTACTATAGATGCCTGTTCTTATTCCTAGGCTGTTAGTATGCTGCTGCTTTAGTATAGTATCACAGTAATACATGTCATGCCTTTGCCGCTCCCCTGCTGCTGTTAGTATGCCTATGCCTAGTGTATGCTGCTGCCTTTATGTATTGTGCTTCTGCCTTCTATATCCTGCTGCTGTTTATACGGTATGTTATGTTGTTGCTGCTTTCCCTCTGCCATTCTTGTCAATAAAGTATAATTTAACCTAAAGAACACTCCCCTGAAATAAAAAAAAACGGAAATATGGAGATACAATGTTTCTACCCGACAGCAACGAAAAATGCTTAATAATGTGACAATGCCGCAGGTGATACACAGCTCTGCTACAAAATGATAGCCAAAAACCCACGTTGAAGAACAAAGGCAATAACACAGCGTCTGCAACAAAGGAGAAAGTGTGCATTGTAGCGTAAACGAAGCCCGCGGAGGTCGTAGTAAACAGAAGCATTTATACCTTGGGCGTGTGACTCATCGTCGGTAAAACACAGCCATGGAAAACACCTTTATGAGGCTGACTAACTAGGGCATAGTTTAATATCCCGGGTTTAATGTCCACTATTGGCTAACACTGCTCTCACGGAACAACCAGCTCACGCTGCTAACGTCCATTAGCACTATGGACACAGATAAACCATTGTGTAATGATAGCAGAACCTGCCTAACAACAAGGGCGATAACTATGCTACTGTGTAGGGACGGGACGATATGAAAATTTCATTTCATGATTATTGTGATAAATGAAATCACGATTAACGATATTATCACGATAATCAAAATCCATTATCCTGGGGCGGAACGTACATTTGCCAAAAAATAGCAGATCTACAAGCTCAAAACGCGTCAGAACGTGACGCGTTGTGAGCTTGTAGATCGGCTATTTTTTGGCAAAGACATTTGATAGAGAGTGAAAAAAAGACTGTGTCAAGTACGTTTATTATAAGTACCTTTTACCAATTATAGAGGTTTTAAGTGGTACCAGATATGCAGCTCGGCAAATAAAAGGTGAATTGATCCCAGTGCATGACGGAGGACGATATCACGATAAATGTAATCTCCGCGATACGATTATCGTGCATGTTTTTATCACGATAAACGATAATATTGCATATCGTCCCATCCCTACTATTGTGTACACATGCATACCGACAATACTGTAGGTTAGTACTATGTTATTTTGTATACATACATACAGCACTAGGCATCCTATTGTCCACAGGAATAAAAGAAAGTACGCAAACAGACTGGAAGGCAGAGGGCATCTGGAGACACTTTCCCAGAGCGCGTCGAGCCGGACAATAGACAGCAGTGTGAGAGAGGAGCGAGGAGCGGAGATGAAGGAGATGTAATTATAAAGCGGCCGGGCCGTTTAGGGAGGATATTTATGACATGAAAGGCCTTGGCACGCGCTCCTGTCCCTCCCAGGAGGGAGGGCCGACTGGGGAGCGCGGACGCCGCGGAGGCACCGGGCCATGCCAGCTACGGCCCCGTAGCCTCCGTGACATACCCCCTCTGCCCCGCCAAAGCAGCCATGGAAGAAGTAGTCACATGTTTTGCTTGAGTAAAAGTATCAATACTGCAACGTAGAGGTACTCTGTTACAAGCACAATTCAGAATTTACCTGAGTAAAAGTACAAAAGTGTTATCAAAATGTACTTAAAGTACCCCAAGGTAGAAAGTACTCACTATGCAGAATGTCCCATTTCACGAGTTTTAACATGTATGCGGGTGGATCTTTTGAAAATAGCAGATTACGTGAGCTTGTAGACCTAATAGGGCTAATAATCTAAATCTACAAAGTAACCAGTAACTAAAGTTTTCAAATAATTGTAGTGGAGTAAAAAGTACAATATTGGCCTCTGAGATGTAGTGGAGTAGAAGTAAAAGCACAGGAAATTTGAAACACTCCACTAAAGTACAAATACCTCAAAATTGTACTTAACAAGTAGAGTACTTGGGCAGACTACTCGGGTTACTTCACATCACTGATTAAGGGCTTTGCACACAGGCGTGATTTTCAACCATTGAAAATCGCAAAGACGCACAAATCGAACTGGGTTCGATCGGGGAAAAAACGCACTGCCGCAGCCACCTGCCACATGGCAAATTCGGAGCCGGTGTGCATGAGGTCATAGAGAATCATTGCTTTTTTTTTTTAAACAAAATCGTCAGTTTTTTTCGTGCAAAAAAAAATAAAACACGGCACAGATTAGACAAGACACACCACACCACTGCATTTTGTGACTGCTAAAAACCTGGAGTGCAGCTAAACGCTGGCTGGATTTGCATGAGCGTGACCACGTGGACGTGCTGCGCTGCATGGAGGCCCGAGAATCCATTGGCTGCCATTCAGGGACAATGATGACAACGGCCTTGGAAAACCGAACACACGTTGAGGGGAATCTTTTCTGGTGCGCAGGGGACGAGAAAAAAGCAGACGCTCCAAGCTCACAACGCGTCACAGCGCGACGCGTTGTGAGCTTGGAGGTCTGCTCCAAGCTCTGGAGGTCTGGAGGTCTGCTCGATATTTTCACCAAAATGCCCTTTTAGAACTTTCAGCCCCTGCCTCTCCAACATCCTCTGCACGTCCCTGCTGCGGGGGCATGTTCTCTCCTCCGCACCATCAGTGCCCATGTGTCCTTACCCTCGGCGGGGTTGACCAAAGGGCCTTTCTGTGTGGAGTTCCTTGCGTGTTCTCACCATGCAAGCAGAGGGCCGGTTGCACACCTGGCCCGGGTGGGTTTATAAGTTGTGTAAACACGGATGTATCCTGTTGGGCCGTGGTGTGTGTGTGTGTGTGTGTGTGTGTGTGTGTGTGTGTGTGTGTGTGTGTGTGTGTGTGTGTGTGTGTGTGTGTGCGCGCACGCTCACATATTTCACTACCTGAGGGCCAGTGAGTTTATACTGGCGATCCTCTGTGACCTGTGCTCTACTGCGAACACCTGCTGAGGTAAAACTGATGTTTACACACACTGCAATAGAAAGACCACCTGAGAGAGAGAGAGAGAGAGAGAGAGAGAGAGAGAGAGAGAGAGAGAGAGAGAGAGAGAGAGAACGAGAGAGGTGGGGGGGGGGGTGTTGTTGCATAACTAAGCAAAGAAATGATTGATGCCATGCAGCAGAATCTTCAGTGTGAAGAAATTAAAAGCTAAAAAACAGATGCCTGCTGACTCTGAAATATAGAAGGATAACGTTATAAAAAAGTTGCTATAGCGATGGCAACAACAAACAGAATAACACACACACACGCACACACATTGCATTCCGGAGCGGGGCCAGTACGTGCGGACCAAAGACCGTCTGATTACGGTAGCTAATGTAATCCTCGACACCTTTGAGCCTAATTGCAGCGTCAGAACGCTGATACAGTATCACAGTGACCTGGCAGTGAACCGCTCCTGGATCCTCCTTGGACCCTGCTGCCAGCCTGGCCTGCCAGTGCCAACCTCACACCAAGCACGCAAACCAAAGGGGCAAGCAAGCAACCAACCAACCCGCTGGGACCGCCCGCACTCCCTCCCTCCCTCCGCCCGCCCCCGCCCCCATGCACCCCCCCCCAGCGCTGGCCTCGCACCAGGACGGCGTCGACACAGCGCGGCGCGGGGAGAGCGCCACGGCTGAGCGTGTGAGTTTAGAGGAGGGAGGGGAAGAGAGAGAGAGAGGGAGAGAGGGAGAGAGAGAGGGAGAGAGAGAGAGAGAGAGAGAGAGAGGGAGAGAGAGAGATTCCAGTGAGTAGTGTGGTGTTGTTGAAAGGCAGCCAGTTGAGGAAGCTCGTTA
The DNA here is from genome assembly GCF_963921795.1 of Nannobrachium achirus. Lineage (NCBI taxonomy): Eukaryota > Metazoa > Chordata > Actinopteri > Myctophiformes > Myctophidae > Nannobrachium > Nannobrachium achirus. The sequence goes on along the minus strand of NC_137813.1, from coordinate 21,547,573 downwards.
CAATGGTAAATACCAGACAGCTGAGGCCTTAATGAACACCTCGTTCACACACACGCACGCACGCGCACACGCACACGCAGACACACACACACACACACACACACACACACACACACACACACACACACACACACACACACACACACACACACACACACACACACACAGAGGGGCTTGCATGCCTATTAAAGTTCATTAGCAATGTCTCCCACTGCCTGCGATCAGCCTAACAATGGGAGCGATAACTATTTGAAGGTCATAGCAACTCATTCCACTGCTCTGACTACTGCTGCTCGGAACGTAGCCATCCCACACACGCGCACGCACACACACACACACGGTGGCTGGTTCTTCACTTGCAAAGATCATAGGAGGAGTTTCGAGTTTGGGGTCCTTTTGCTTTGCTTTGAGGCAGGCACGTGGATGTGCATATAACACACACACACACACACACACGCACACGCGCACGCACACACACACACACACACACACACACACACACACACACACACACACACACACACACACACACACACACACACACTTGAGAGCAGCTGACACAAGTAGAGTGGAGGATGAGGCTGGTTGTACCTGCCGGCCCCGCCTCTTCCCTGACGCCTAATAAAGAGGAAGTAACCTGATGATCGCTTGCTTGTACACACACACACACACACACACACACACACACACACACACACATATGCGCGCACACACGCACACGCACTTGCACAAACGTACCCAGCCATGATGTCAACCCCAAAACATGACAAACATGTCCCACCCTGCGCTGCTCTGCTCTCCCTTAATTTCTATTACCTCTCCTGCTCTCCTCTCCTCTCCTCTCCTCTCCTCCTAAGCAGAACATTGCTATTTGGCCTTATGCCTTTATGCTCGAAGCCTTTTATTTAGTTTATCTTTGCACTATTATAGTGTCTGTATTTGTTTATTTATTTACTTATCTTTCATCAAGCTCACTTGCCTCCAACCTTCACCCAGTTCTCTCTCTCTCTCTCTCTCTCTCTCTCTCTCTCTCTCTCTCTCTCTCACACCTACTACTATCTCTCTTGTTTGTTGCCCTAGGGCAGGAAAAAGCGAGCTCCTTCCTCCACTTAGAGGGGGGGGGGGGGATCAGGCGCTGACAAGACTAAGCCTCCACCTCTCTGATGTGTCTACAGGGGACGTGTCACATAGAGAGACAGAGAGAGAGAGAGAGAGAAGGGATGGGACGATATGAAAATGTCATATCACGATTATTGTGACAAAAGAAATCGCGATTTACGATATTATTATAGCGATAATCAAAATACATTATCCTGGGGCGGAACATTTGGCAAAAAATAGCAGATCTACAAGAGCTTGTAGATCGGCTATTTTTTGGCAAAGACATTTGATAGAGAGTGAAAAAAAAAATACTGTATCAAGTACGTATATTATAAGTACCTTTTACCAATTATAGAGGGTTCAAGTGGTACCGGATATGCAGCTCGGCAAATAAAAGGTGAATTGATCCCAGTGCACGACGGATGATGATCACGATAAATTAAATCTCCACGATAGTGGAGTGTTTTTTTTTTACACGATAAACGATAATATTGCTTATCGTCCCATCCCTAAGAGAGAGAGAGAGAGAGAGAGAGAGAGAGAGAGAGGGATCTTCTTATTAAGCCTACAGGAGAGAAATGAGGGGCTGTATTCACAAGTCATATCAATCTTTTTTTTCTTAGAAAACTATATATTCTGCACGAATGCCAAGAGTCATCCCTGTCTCTCACACACACACACACACACACACACACACACACACACACACACACACACACACACACACACACACACACACACACACACACACACACACACACACACACACACACACACACGCGCGCACACACACACACACACACACACACACACATACCGGGACAGTACACACACATACACATCCTGACACGTTGCTATAGAGTAGACATCACAAAGTTTGCCGCGGCCCCAAGGGCATGTCTTTTCCTCTCTCTCTCTCTCTCTCTCTCTCTCTCTCTCTCTCTCGTCTCTCTCTCTCTCTCTCTCTCTCTCTCTCTCTCTCTCTCTCTCTCTCTCTCTCTCGTCTCTCTCTCTCTCTCTCTCTCTCTCTCTCTCTCTCTCTCTCTCTCTCTCTCTCTCTGGAACTGGAAGTGAGACAGTTTAAGTATTTGAACTGCACATTTGGGCACAAATTGTCCTCTGTCAGGGGGTTAACACTGAGAGGTGTTTACACAAAGCGATGTGGCCGCGCGCAGGCGCATGCACGCTTGCTCGCACACACTTACACATTACACGCTGAGAGAGAAAGGCAGGGAGAGAGAGAGAGAGAGAGAGAGAGAGAGAGATGGTCTTAACGTGTAGGGTTGGGATCCTTTAGTATTTTAAAGACAGTGTGCTATGATTTCTTCCCCCCCAAAACATGATCATCAGGTATTATGATACTAGGAGGAAGATTTTATTTTTATAATTTTTTTTGTATCATAATGGTATTCACCTAAGTCAAGGAAGTTAAAATATAAGGAATGGAAACACGTGACTGCCGGGAGCTGCCATGACGCTCCCATGAGTGCCAGAATGATGGAGCCGGCTAGATCAGCTCATGAACAAACCTGGAAGAAACACTATTTATGAACGACTGAGACCTTTGTCATATAATCTGGAATATAAAAGAAAATATATCAAAGGTATTTTTACAATCACTTGCTTTTCGATGTGCACAGTGCATAATTAAATAATAATAACAGTAAATAATAATTTATTATTATTTATTTAACAATAGTTTCTGTCTCCGAAGTATCGTGAGATTTGGTTCACAGACAGGAAATGGTGGATAGTCTCACGACGATACTGGCACCCATGGTGAGCTCCATGGCTGGACATGGCGTATCCCCGTTGTCAGAACTTGTCACGTGATGTCCCTACCTCTACCTCGCCCAATAAGGCTGCTGTCCTAGGAGCCTACTGTGCCTGCTATCTGCCCTGTGGTCAAGGTTTGATTCACAAATTATTATCCAAGGCGCTTTACAGAGATTGTGCTTTACATTCACAAACACATTCATACACCGATGGCAGCGGAAACCATGCAAGGCACCAACCTGCTCACCGGGAGCAACTAAGGGTTCAGAGTCTTGCTCAAGGACTCTTTGACACTACTAACTCTGGGGGAGCCCAGGATCAAACTGGGAACCCTTTGGGAACCCTCCGTGTTCTAATGACGGTTTCTCTAACCCTGAGCCACTGCCAACGTGTAGAAATCAGAACGTTCAGAGTCCATGTTTTTTTCCCCCCTATGTTTTCCTATTATGTTTTGAGTTTGTTTACAGTGGGAGCGTTGTATTTTTGGAAGTAGCGTGACGAGGTGCTGTGCATGCGGCAAATTTACCACTTTGTCTGGCTAGAATCACTGCTGCTATCATCAATGGAAAGGCCTGGGCTTGACCCACCTTATAAATGTAGGCCTACTTTTACCATCTATAGCAGAGGTAGTGGGCAATTATTTGTTCCATGGGGCCACATGAACAACAAAACATACATGTATTGTGGAGGGCCGAGCCAAAAGGCAGTGCTCCCCTCAAGATGTGCTCCCCGCAAACTAAACACGGCTTTACCTCTGACTTCGGTGAATAAATCCAATTTTTTTTGAAAACCCGAAATGTTGTTTTTTTTAGCCACTTTAGCCATTTTTTGAGCGGTGGTTACACCGTCTCCTATACGTGGCCGTGTGTGTATGCGTGTGTGTGTGCGTGTGTGTGTGTCTGTATGTAGCCTGCAGGCCTGCAGTACCTTTTATGACCACACATGTTAAGGGAGGGGCGCTGTTGTTCAGGCCAGGCCAGACCAGGCACACACACACACACACGCACACACACACACACACACACACACAGGGGGGAAGGGGGGGGGGGGGGTAAACCACCGCTCAGTTCACACGGGTGTGATTTTTTATGGGTAAGTTAAGGCAGGTCGTCTTGACGTGTGACCAGTCTGACCACCTGCTTGTTATTGAGACAACATCCAATGATCACGCACACATGCTGATGTACGCATTGCGTCCATATGTACATGAATAAAAAACGTCAAAATAAAAGCAATGCAGCTTTAGAAAGAAAATGTGTTCATTTTGTAATTTGCCATTAACCCTACAAGGGCCGGTCAGAGTGAACCAAAGGGCCGCATACGGCCCCCGGGCCGCACAATGCCCAGGTCTAATCTATAGCCTCTAGTCTAATAACTTACACTCTGTGTGTAGCTTAAGCTGCTTTTTAAGACTGTGTTTTACAATTAGTCTCATATGCATAACAAATGCAATATTACCTCATTTAAATACATGCAGATAATTCTGGATAAGAGGCTCTGCTAAATGCCTTCATTGACAATTGGAGCACTAGAGCACAGAGACACTATTTGCTTTGCAACACAGTTACGGATGCATTTGAACCTTTAGCATGTGCTTCGAGAGATTATATTATTTATTATAATTTTTTGTCTTATTTGCACAGGTTTAGCGGCTGCAAAAGTCCTGCAATCTTGTTGTGAATTTGCTGCTCAGAATCAATACTGAGGGATTTACTCTGCAACTAGTGCCTTCAATACAAAAGCGCAACATCTATCACTAAGCTAAGAGAGTCCACAGCAAGCTCACTAACCGCGAGGCCAGCTCCCTGGTGCGGGGGCGTCATCAGCTTGCTAACTAAGACCACCATTCACACTACACAGCCAAGCAGCGTGCTAGCTTAAAAGCCCAGTTTCTAACGCGATGACCCCGAAACCAAAAAGCACAGGGGATAATTAGCAAAAACCCTGGCCCGAGGCTTATGAAAGACCACAGCAGCAGCGGGCCTGCCGTAAATGGGTCGAGAGCAGAAACCCCTGATCCAAATGGAAATTGAACTTGGTGAGACTTGCGAGACTCGCCAGCCACCAGCGGAGGTCATGGGAGAATTGATGTGGCTATAGTTAGACTGTTGTCTGTGCCTCAGCACTGGAACCTGTCACATTAGCATAGACAAAAGCAGACAGGAATGTATACAATAGGAGGCCATGGGCCCGGTCCCGGGGCCATTCTGCTATTCTGTCCCCAGGCTAATGAGTAGGTGGTCAGCGCGGTGGCCCCTCCTGCTCGCTGGGGCCGGGCTGGGTCGCCCTGCCCCGGCCTGAGCCATATAGCCAGTGGAGGGTTACAGGAACGTGGTGTCCAGGGGCGTCACTAGGGGTAGGAAAGTGGGACTGAGATAATAGGGCCCAAGGTGGTGAAGGGGCCTTTATTATTTTATACTTTAGCTATTATATATAAAATAGCAGATATACAAGCTCACAGCGCGGCACCGAGTGCCACGCTGCGAGCTTGTAGATCTGCTAATTTTGAAAAGTCGTGAAAATGTGTGCAAATCTTTGAATATATGTATTTTTTAAGCGAACATTTGTTACTCAAATTTAGCTTCTGGGGGGTCCCTGGAACTCAATATTTTGAGATGGGGTTCCGTGGCCAAATACATACCATTTTGGGGGTCCTTCACATGAAAAGGTTTGAGCTCCACTGACATAGAAACATAGGTTTTTCAAAAAACCTCAGAAGGATTTGAAATATTCAAAGATTTTAATGATTTTTCAAAAATAGCAGATCTACAAGCTCGCAGCGCGGCACTCGGTGCCGCGCTGTGAGCTTGTATATCTGCTATTTTTCAATAGTTAAAGCACAGGGGCCCCGCAGTGAATCCCTGTACCCAGGGCCCAGAATTTGGTGCGACACCCCTGGTGGTGTCCACTCATCGGGGTCAGCCGCTGATTAGGAGCTGTCACTCACAGGAGCTCGCACGCTCGGCCCACATGGTCATCCACGCGAGAAAAGAGAGAGCATGCAGGAGAACACGCACGCTACGCACGCACATGCCATGGTTGATTCCTCAATGTAAAATCCTCACTGTTAGTTGAACTCTTAAAGGAGTAGTTCACCCCCAAAATGAAATGTTTTTCCATTGATTACCCGGCCATAAATGGTAAATGGTAAATGGTGCATTTATATAGCGCTTTTAATCCAAAGCGCTTTACATAGATTGTGCATTACATTCACCCATTCACACACACATTCATACACCGGTGGCGGAGGAAGCCATGCAAGGCACCAACCTACTCACCGGAGGCAATTAGGGGTTCAGAGTCTTGCCCAAGGACCCTTCGACATTAACTCAGGGGGAGCCCGGATTCGAACTGGGAACCCTTTGGGATTTATACCCTTCGTGCTCTAATACCAGTTTCTCTACCCCTGAGCTATGCTGCCCCCATAGCTCAGGGGGCTCAGCCATAGAGACTTGAGTTCAATAATATTTTTGGAGCGGTGAAAGCGCTCCCAATAGACAGGTATGTCTGTGGCTGGCTGGCTATGTGGCTGGCTGGCTGGCTGGCTGGCTGGCTGGCTGGCTGGGTATGTCTGTAGCCTGGCAATACCTTGAGTGGCCACACAAGTTAAAGGAGGGGCGCTGTTGTGCAGGCACAAACACACACACACACACACACACACACACACACACACACACACACACACACACACACACACACACACACACACACACACACACACACACACACACACACACACACACACACACACACACACACACACACAGATTCACCGCTCCACTTCGAACCGAGGTTTGATTTTTTCGTATTTGTCGCATTCCTAAGACAGAAAATATATAGTAGTTCAATAATGCATTGAACTACTCCTTTAAGGGAGTGTTTCTCAAGCTCAAGGTCTCCCTTAACTCTGGCAGTGTACAAATGTCAGAGTTACAGACTTGTATGGGTCAATTTAGACACCCCTACAGGAACCCATAGAGTCCCTGGAATCCACTTTGAGAACCACTGTTTTAAGGGACACTCTTAAAACGTATTCCATGGTACTCTACACACAATTTGATTTAAATAAACTTTTTATGAATGATATCATGTGCTTAAATCATTTCTACACCATACCAGGCATTAAGAAATTGAATGTATGTCAGGGATGCATGAATGAGGGGGAAAGAAACACGAGGAGATGAAGGTTGGGTAGGAAAAGACTTCAAGGCACTTTCACCAAAAAACCTTCAAAGAGTAAAATCTTTCTAAACAGAGCATAAGTGGCTAAAACACATTTCGCTGTGATCCAAGATGGACGGCAGCGCTCCACCAGGAGCGTGGTAGACACAAGCCTTCGGGACACACACTCACACACAAAGACACATGCTGTAAGTGAGCAAACAGAAAGGGAAAAAAACAAACATACACACTAACATGGTCACACAAACACACACAAACAGAGCGACGGCATAAACAGCTGAAAGTGGCCGGGGCGAATGAATCACACCTATGTGGAAACAGGGCATGTGTGAAGTGTGTTTGAGGGGGGGTTCGGGGGTCTCTAGATACTAACGGTGCATGACTCACTGCTCTGTGGAGAGAGAGAGAGAGAGAGGGAGAGAGAGAGAGAGCTGGAGTGAAGGATGGAGAAAGAGATGAATAGAGGGGGAGGATAGTGGGGACGGAAGAGGTGGCTGGGGACCGCTTAGAGAGCAGTGGGTACGAGAGTGGACAAAAGTTTCCACACCGCGCTGCGCTCGTCTGTGCATGTGTGTGGGCGCACGTGCACAGACGTGTGTGTGCGTGTGTGTGTGTGTGTGTGTGTGTGTGTGTGTGTGTGTGCGTGCGTGCGTGCGTCCGTGCGTCCGTCTGTGTGTTTGCTCATGCATGCGTGTGTAAAGAAGCACGTACGTACGTGCCTGCGAGCATGCGGCCTTGCTGATGTGGATGAGTGCTTCTCTAGAACTCTGCGTGTGTGTGTGTGTGTGTGTGTGTGTGTGTGTGTGTGTGTGTGTGTGTGAGAGAGAGAGAGAGAGAGAGAGAGAGAGAATTGGTTCAGAAAGAAATGGCCCAAGCCAAACCCGTTGGTGCTTGAAGCTGGGAGGGGGCGGATGCTGATTTATGCTTACAGTAGCACACGCAAACAGCCGATCTACAAACTCCCGGCACGTCAAATCGCAATGCGTTGTGAGCCTGTGGATCTGCGATGTTCAACACTGGTGCGGAACCAAGTCTGTTCCAACCAGCATGTGCTCTAGTTTTCTGTCGTGGCGAGTTTGTGTCTGTGTGTGTGTTTGTGCGCGTGTGTGTGTGTGGGTGGGTTTGGTGGAGGCTCAGTCAGGCCTGCAGCTCTCCTGCGGAGAGTGACCTCATCGCCTGGCCCCTGGCATTGTGGCCGCGGCACAAAGCGAGGGACGAGAGAGAGAGAGAGAGAGAGAGAGAGAGAGAGAGAGAGAGAGAGAGAGAGAGAGAGAGAGAGAGAGAGAGAGGGAGGGAAGACATGGGGGGGAGGACATGAGTGTGCAATTGTGTGTGTGACTGACATTGAGTGCAAGGGTGCGAGACATTCAGAAAGCGTGCGCGAGTGAGAGATGAATGAGAGACACAGGAAAAAACACGGCCTACAACACCGCAGAGACAGTGACTTTAGGGCATGAAGGACCACCGTCACATTAGGAAGAACACACACAGACAGTCTACAACAGGAAAGACAAACACACGTCACACACGCACACAAAAAAATGGTCGGAACCACACACTGGAGACTCCCTGAAGCCTCTTCATGGGTTTGCTAACACACCAGCAGCTGTAAAATACAATACACACACTGTATACACACACTGTACACACACACACACACACTGGAAGTTAGGCCACCACTATACCACCTGAACACACACTCACTGAGAGCAATAGCTCCCTGGATGACAGGAAAAGACAAACTATTTGCCATCACACGCACACACGCATAGACACTGACACACACACAGGGACAGGGAGAGTAGCTGGGGCTTTTAAGCCGTGACATCATTTTGTAGTCAGACCTCCAAGCAGATTTATTGTCAATATGTGTCCCTCGCTATTTCAACAGATCCGAGACAAAAATAACGACTAAAGTATAATTCTACCACTTTCTTGTCAACAAGAAAGAGAAGACAAATTAGTAAATAGTAAAACTAGTAAAAAGATTCACGGGCGCTGGGGCCTTTTGGCCCCAAAAGTTCTCCTCTGCCTACAAAATTATGTCAGACATAAGAGCCCCTCCATGCCATCTATTGAGCATCTGCTGTTTTCACTAGTTTGACTAGTGTGGGTCCCGGGCAAACGCCTCATTTCTCTTTTGGGTCACAAGCTAAAAGGTTTGGGGACCACTGCACTAGTCTGTGTTAGAAACGCTGGGGACCACTGCACTAGTCTGTGTTAGAAACGCTGGGGACCACTGCACTAGTCTGTGTTAGAAACGCTGGGGACCACTGCACTAGTCTGTGTTAGAAACGCAGATTGTTAGGGCGCCCGCTGGCCTACTGGTCCAGGCGCATACCACTTAGGCATTGCCACATCGGCATAGATTCCTGGCAGCGTGGCTGGTTCAATTCCTGATCCGGACGACCTTTGCCGCGTGTCACTCCACATCTCTCCCCCCATTTCCAGTCAGTCTACTGTCCTATCAATAAAGGCATAAAAATCTCTTCGTTATTGGAGTGGTCCTCTGGACATCGGAGTCCACCGTCAAATCATCGGCTCACATTTGAAAGCGAGCCAACGATTTAAAGAGTGAACTCGGTAGATCTGCCTTTGAAATTAGATAGTCTACCTTGTTTTTTTTTCTACATGTTTGTATATTATTGACAGCCCCACCGTGATATATGTTGATGCATGCATTTGCTCGACAACAATGTCAATTTGTTTGATTACTCAGCGTAATGTGCAGAGAATAAATAAAGCTTGCGTGAACTCTTGAGACTGTACAAACTGACGTGTAGAGTACCCATTTTGTTAACCCATTTAGGCCTAGGATTATTGACTGCTTTAACTATTGAAAAATAGCAGATCTACAAGCTCACAGCTTGTAGATCTGCTATTTTTGAAAAATCATGATTTTTTTTTGCAAGTCTTTGAATATATCTACTTAAAAGCTAACATTTGTAACTCAAATATTTGCTTCTGGGTGGTCCCTGGAACAACATATTTTGAGATGGGGGTCTGTGGCCAAATACATGTAATTTTGGGGGTCCTTGACATGAAAATGTTTGAGAACAGCATAATTTAGAGGAAGGATTTGGAAGTCGGGTCAAAGATCGGGTCAAAGATACACTCATTTTCACGATTTTTCAAAAATAGCAGATCTACAAGCTCACAGCGCGGCACTCGGTGCCGCGCTGTGAGCTTGTATATCTGCTATTTTTCTAAAGTTAAAGCATAAAATAATGGTTAAAGTGGTTAAAATCTAACGCGACTCAGGTACACCTGTACACTCTCAAGAGTTACAAAGGGATAGATTAACACTGAGGATTTTACTGTGTACACAAACACACACACACACACACACACACACACACACACACACGCTCGTGATGACATTGTGACTCAGCGGGTACAGCAGCTACAGTGAGAGGTTATTCAGATATGAGCGTTTTAATTTACAGCAGGCAGGCAGGCAGGCAGGCAGCATGACTCTGCACTGTCCTGTGTAGCAGGATCATTAACAGCTGCACCGTCTGATCAGAGTGGGGCAAAAACACCCCCTAGGGGCCGCCACAAGGTAATAACACACTAGCTTAAAGGTAGGGTAAATGATTATGTCAGAGGTTAAAAGGGTAAAGCACTATATTCTGATAGACTGCAGGGGTCTTCAATGTTTTTCGGGCCAAGGACCCCCTAGCTGAGAGAGAGATGAAGCAGGGACCCCCAACTGCATATTATATAAAATTGTGTTGCAGATTTTACATAGATTTGATAGATAT
>NC_137813.1:21516750-21531750 GCF_963921795.1 Nannobrachium achirus | reverse complement strand
AGGAAAGACACGCACGTAGGGGTGGCCGATATGGTGATAAATATCGTGGAGACGATACAATGGCGAATGCCCCCCACGATATGCCTTTTCAGAGATATCGTACATATAGTGATACAATGAGGGAGCCTTATAAAAAAAAATCCTGTTGAATTGTTAATACAGAGATTCATTCTCAAACTTTAAAATGTCAAGGAAACCTTTAATTTGTATACTGTCAGAGTTACATTCTTGTAAGGGTCAAATTTAGACTTCCCAAAAGGAACCCAGAGAGTCCCTGGACCCCACTTTGAGGACCACTGGTCTAAATGGTCTGTTACTCCTTTTTCCTTTTTGTTACCTTGTAGAGGTGGTTGTACTGTAAGTAGTGAAACCTTGAAAAATGACCATAAAAACCAACAAAAAACAGAATCGTGATAAGATTGTGTATCGTGATACAGCTTGGAAATTTATTGTGATATTGTATTTTTCCATATCGCCCACCCCTACGCGCACGCATGCCTGGCGGTGCCTGGGAACTCTGTCTGTGGCATAGAGATGAGACAATATGGCCTGAGTATCTAATGATGTGTTAATCAAAAGTCCACACTCCCAGCTGGGCCTGACTCACTGGGAATGCAGTTGTGACCTACATTCTGAGTTTGTGTGTGGCTATATTCCAATCTGTTTCTGATGCAAAGGCGTGTCTAGGTCTGTTAACATTACATACAGCTCTGTTTAATCGTCCTCTATCGCACAGAGTGTTGTGTCCTTGATCTCCAGAGCTGCTGGCGCGGCTCTCTTCTTCTCTTAACCCATTAAGACCTGAAACGCATCTGTGTCACTCATTTTAACCACTTTAACCATTATTTTATGCTTTAAATATAAAAAAGCACGGCACCATTGCGAGCTTGTAAATCTGCTATTTTTGAAAATGTTTACAAATCTTTCAATATATATATAGGCTATATATATCATTTTTTTTAAGCGAACATTAGTAACTCAAATCTTTCTTTCTCAGGGTCCCTGGAACAAAATATTTTTAGATGGGGTCCGTCGTCAAATACATATAATTATAGGGGTCCTTGACATTAAAATGTTTGAGCACCACTGATATAGAAATTATATCGTTTTTTCAGAAAACCATTTTAGAAGACTTTTCTTTGGGTATTTTTTAGGTTAGGGTTAATAGCATTCAGACTGTTGTTCACGGCACATACTCTGACCGTATACTTTTTCTTATGTAAGTCGCTCTGGATAAGAGCGTCTGCTACAGTAAATGCCTACGTTATTGTAAACTGTAGTGTACCTAGGGAGGGATCGTGCATGCGCTCGTGTGAGTGGCAATTAAGACAACAAACAGTGCCTGTTGGATCACTTCAACTTTGAATCCGACCATTTCCACCTGAACCTGACAGCAGCATTAGGACAGCGGCAGATAGGATGAAAAGATGGCTTAGTGAAAGCGAGTTGTGATTGTGTGTGTACCGGTATGTATGTGTGCTATTGTGATATTTAGATACCCTGTTGTTTAGATGGGCGCTAACGCTGATGTTTACCTGGCATCCTAGTTACTTTGAAGCACTAAATAGTTTTTCTTGTCACCACTCCTCTCATGTAGCCATTTTACCCTGTTGTTTGCTGACTATAGGGTTCATGCCGTTTACTCTGCTCTCGCACTCGTCCTAAGTCATCAGCTAAATGTCTACAACAGGGGTCTTCAACATTTTCAGGCCAAGGACCCCTTAGTTGAGAGAGAGAGATGAAGCAGGGACCCCCACAACCTTTTCAAAGATGCCATAGTTTCATTGTTTGACAGTACAATCATCAGTGTATTTTGGCTTCTTGTCAATTTGTGTTTTCAGATATTTAACCACTTGAACCGTCAACTCAATACTTACAATAAACTTGACCTTTCACTCTGTACTTAGTATTTTTCAAACGCCTCGCATTTCGAGGCGTTTGAGCTTGTAGATCATCTATTTTTGGCAAACGTTCTCAGAATATGGACACTAGGGTTCAAGTGGTTAATATGAAAAGGAAAAAAGTGTCTATCACTCAAAGATTTGGAGGACCCCCTGTAGTAACCCCTAGGGCTCCTGGACCCCCTGTTGAAGACCCTTGGTCAACAATGTAATTGTGTGTGTGTGGGTGTGTGGGAGTGAGAGAGACCTGTGGAGTTTTCTCCACTGTAGCGGGAGCAGAGCAGATCTTATGTGGGCTGAGCTTGGGACAGCAGACAGGTGGCATTGGCATCCGGCCACAGCGGGGAAGGTACAGAGCAGTGGTTTTCAACTAGGGATGTCCCGATACCACTTTTTTGCTGACCGAGTACGAGTACAAGTACTTCATTGTGAGTACTCGCCGATACCGAGTACCGATACGAGTACAATTAATAATACAAAACAATGTGTTGTCATCCTCACAAATTTTAACATTAGGGATGTTCCTAGCGACTAATTTCACTGACATGTACACGACAATTTTGAAACCTATTCGGATAACCGAAAATTAATTGAGGAATTTATTTATTGACATTAACAAGCAGAAAATAGCCTAAATCTAGCACATTTCAATCTATTAGGCTAAACCAGGGATCTTCAACAGGGGGTCCGCGACCCCTAGGGGGTCCGCGGAGGTACTGCAGGGGGTCCGCGAAATTATTGCTTTAAAAAAAAAAAAAAAAAAAATCAAAAAATGTTTTTTTTTGCCTTTTTCCACATTTATGTTAAAAAATAAATCATGATTCTATCCATTTTGAATAGCTTGAATACATGATTACTATGCAATTGACAGATTGTTGATATTATTGACATTTGTTCTCAGTTAATAAGTAGTATGTTTAGAAATGGTAGTGGTACGGCCCACCCTGCTCGCTGTAACTTGTACATGTTTAAAATAAAAAATATGTCGTAGCCCCGACCCCCCCACCCTACGAGGTGGTAGGGGGTCCCTGCTCCATCTCCCCATCAGTTTGGGGGTCCCCGGCCTGAAAACGTTGAAGACCCCTGGGCTAAACCTTATTTGAAAAAGATATCAAGAGTATATGAAAGCCTTTTAATAATGTTTATACTATTGGAATCTGCTCCAAAATAATTGATTACATCACCAGTGAAAGACGTAAAACTAGGGCAAGTACCAATTAACTCCCCAGCACAGCGCACAGCAGCGCAGCTGGACTGACAGGACTCCTCTCGTTAAGCGACCTCTCTCATCTCGCTCATCTCTCATCACTGTTAGGCCTACTTTAAACCATTATTTATGGCATTCGCAGCCAACTTATGACTGAGACTACTTTCTCCATGTTCTCAAAATCTCACCTCAAAATGGATTATTCTTCAGATGAGCGGATCACACTGATGCAACAGGCTCGAGCCGAGCTGCCGAGGTAATGAGTGAGTGATTCACATCCAGTCGCCTTTTTTGGATTTGATTTCTCCATCAAAGGCAAAGCACTCAGACAAACTTTGCATCGTAGCAAGTTTTAAGATTAATGAATGATGAATGATGCTGCTAAATCACTCAATGTAGGCCTACTCATGTTGAAGCAGCAGAAAGACAGACAGACAGACAGCCTGCTGCCGCTGAATGCCAGCGTTCACTCCGTTCAGCGTGCACCCGCTGTGGCACTGGCGCCTATTCAATAGAGCCAAGTGGAGCAATGGCTCCCCCTATTTGCCAGTCGGGGGAGCCCGGCTCCCCCTCCCTGCTTTTATTTATTCACGATCATATAATCACAAAATGTGATTAAGAAGAAGAACGTCAGAAATTCGCCTTGTTTGACCCTTTGAAGCACCCATAGCATGGCTTCTAAGTTCTAAACCAATCACAGCGAATGGGGGGCGGGAGGTATAGGTCTACTGTGTTATATGCCAAGCCTGTGCCTTTAAGGGGGTGGGCTTAGGAGCAGTACGGGATGACGTTGACGCTGTGTTTTGAGACCGGCGCGGAAGTGAATGTGCGGTGTGATGCTGGGGAGAATATATTAGTGAGAAGTTAAGTTAATACAAGTGGATTAATAGTGAAAACATGACGTTTATGCTGTATGTTCCTGCCTGGCCCTGGAAGTAATAAATCATCGTTATCTACACAGAAGTTGTATGGACTATTTGAATAAGTTACCACATGACACGAGCCAAGTTATTGCTACAAACAGTGGAAAAGGTAACAACTGGTTTCTCAACCAATCAGTGACTGTCTGAACCTTGGCTGACAGAGCGCTGCACAACAACAAACATGGCATGCATGGCTTTATCTAAATAACAGAATGAAACAGTTGTTTCACAGTGGAATATGCTACCTGGGGTTAACTACAGACATCCATAGGACATGTGGATAGCTTTTACATTTACCATACGTGAACTAAACTTTTTGACGCTGTTCAAAAGCTGGATGACATGGCACGTTGTGTTGTGTGCCTCCAAGGAACTTTCTTCTGGGCACCTCAATATAAAATTGGATATTTTCTTGTCATTTTCTCAAGGTAAGACATGGCTTTATTTAACTAACTGTTCACTGTGGAGCCTCTTCTCTCCTCCTCCGTGTGTGTGTGTGTGTGTGTGTGTGTGTGTGTGTGTGTGTGTGTGTGTGTGTGTGTGTGTGTGTGTTGTGTGTGTGTGTGTGTGTGTGTGTGTGTGTGTGTGTGTGTGTGTGAGTGAGTGAGTGAGTGAGTGCGTGCGTGCGTGTGATGAGATGCTTGCTTGCTTGTAAATATTGGTAGCTGCTGGTTGCAGATCTGTGGTCATGGTTGTGGACTTGTGGTCAGTGTGGTTGTGTTGTGTTGTGTGTTGGCTTGTTGGGTGCCCCGCGGACCGCAGGGCCGACTTTAGAACCGCAAATATCCGATTTTTCGCGGCGCCGCTTTGCGGCGCCAAAAAAAAAAAAAAAATCCTGGATTTGTGCTCCCCCTAGTGGGGACAGAGTTAGGCGCCGGTGCGCTGTGGGTCATTGTGACCACAATTACCAGTATGACAGTCAGGCTCCGCAATGTTCTTCATGGCGTATTTAAAAAATAGCAGATCTGCAAGCTTGCAGTGCGGCACTGTGAGCTTGCATATCTGCTATTTTTCAATAGCAAAAGTATAAAATAATTAAGGCCCTGGCTTTCACCTTGAGCCCCAGTAACCCAGTCCCACTTTTCTCCCCCTTGTGACGCCCCTGTTCGGTATCGGCCACTGCCGTCAGAGTACGAGTACAGCAAAATAGGGTTGTATCGGCGCGAGTACCGATACCGCGAGTACCGATACCGCATCCCTATTTTCAACCAGTGGTCCGGGGACCACCAGTGGTCCTTGAGGTGGCTTCCAGGTGGTCACACACACACACACACACACACACACACACACACACACACACACACACACACACACACACACACACACACACACACATGACCCCTGCTTTCCCTACGATGCTCACAGTATGAGTTGAGGGTTTGAAGTACAGGACACAAATCCGGTGCAGGCTGTGTATTAGTTTGAGCAAGGTGGCCCTGCTCTGTACTTGGCCCTCCCGTATCGTTTTTCTCTCTCTGTCCGTCTCTCCGTCTGTCTGTCTGTCTCTCTGTCTGTCGGGCCCCCATTTCTGTAACTGTACACTCATCCCCATATCTCAGCCCGCCTGACAGAAAGAAGACGGATGTGGCAACTTTCTCCCCTTCTCAAACAAACGAAAGCACTTCTTTCAGGGAGCAGAGAGGGCTGGCAGCACAGACTGACAGGCAGACAGTAATGAGAAGGTGCTACAGATTCTAACGCAGAGGCAGTATTACGTTGCACTGTGTCAAATATGGAAGAGCTTTAAAGCGATGTTATTGTAGTGGGATGACTCTCAACATGGGACTGTTGGAGCGGGACCTGCAGCATTGTAACCGTTGCATGTTTTTCAGGCCAAGAACCCCTAGCTAAGATAGAGATACAAGGTTCATTGACTTGTTTGACAGCACTATCATCAGTGTTCTAATTGATGTTTTGTTTATTTGTTTATATCT
Organism: Nannobrachium achirus; assembly: GCF_963921795.1. Classification (NCBI taxonomy): domain Eukaryota; kingdom Metazoa; phylum Chordata; class Actinopteri; order Myctophiformes; family Myctophidae; genus Nannobrachium; species Nannobrachium achirus. The sequence continues at coordinate 21,525,785 of NC_137813.1, read as the reverse complement.
CCTCTATTAATACAAGTATCTTGGATTTATCTCCTCTATTAATACAAGTATCTTGGATTCATGTTAATGTCTATTTTCAAGAGAATCTCTAAACAAGAGAATACCAGCACTCACGGAACTGTCATTTAAGGCACTTTTATTTAAGTGTATACGATGGCGTGGCACAAACAACGTACGCGTTTCGGCGCCAAGCCTTCATCTACACCAGAAAATACACAATGTGTGAATGTGTATTTTCAGACATTTAACCACTTAAACTCTCAATACTTGGTATACCTGACTGTTGGCTCTGTACTTGCTCTGCTCTTTTTCGCTCTCTACACCAAGCCTCTTTGCCGAAAATAGACGATCTACAAGCTCACAAGCTATTTGACAAACGTAGGTGGGGAGTGGCTTATTGTCGGTATCAGCCGTTAATACGCGGGAGTCTGTCCACGTTACAATGCGCTAGACCCCTGGGAGATGGATTGCTGAGGAGGAGCGCCACACCTACCATCAGCTTACAGTACTTGACGCACAACTTGTCGCAACGAAGCCGTGCTACTCATACGCTGAGTTGTCGGTGCCCGGGATCAAACCCATGACCTTGTGGTACAAAGAAGAGAGCTCTAGCGACTGAGCTACCCGGACGGGCCGGACCCCCGGTTGAAGACCCCCGGTCGAACGGATGAAGAGAGACACAAAGAGATAAGAGCAATGCGAGTGCGGAGCAATAACATTCCAAAAATGTGGCACTTCTCTGATCGTCTACAGAACTCGAGACACTGAACCAAAGATGGAAAGGTACGTAGGAAAAGAATGAGAAGAGAAATTAACACTTATGTTGCAATGATTTTTTCTCTTCAATGTCCCGCGATGCCATGGTCTCCATAGACTTCCATGTAATTTATAGTGCACGGATCGTGCACGCCCATGCACAATCCGCTTGGAAATCCATTCAGGCAATCATGATTTATTAGCCACTAGAAGCGTCTAGTCGGCGACCTGGCCAACTCGGAACAATGTAAATAGGGAATGAATGCCCCGCCCTTTAATGCAAACCCCATTATACCTGTTTTCATAGGACCCGTTTTGACCATCTGTCTGCCTGTGTCCATTTATGCCCATATATGGAGATATCTGTATCTGTCTGTCTGTCGGCGTCCATTTTATGTCCATATATGGAGATCACTGCAGTTATAGTTCTGGGTCCATTTTATGCCCATATATGCCCATATATGGAGATATCTGTCTATCTGCGTCCATTTTATGCCCATATATGGAGATCTCTGTATCTGTCTGTGTCCCTTTTATGCCCGTATATGGAGATCTTTGTGATTCTGCGTCCATTGTATGCCCATATATGCCATATATGGAGATATCTGTTTATCTGCGTCCATTTTATGCCCATATATGAGATCTCTGTCGCTTTTTCAAACAGATGGTCAAAACGGGTCCTATGACAACAGGTATAATGGGGTTTGCATTAAAGGGGGAACCGGCACTGTGTCTGCAACACAGTCGGAGGCACAGACAGATACAGAGATCTCCATAATGGGAATAAAGGGACACAGACAAACAGATGGACCATCTGTTTGCCTGTGTCCATTTATGCCCATATATGGAGATATCTGTATCTGTTTGTCTGCATCCATTTTATGCCCATATATGGAGATCTATGCAGACACAGTGCCAGTTCCGGAAAATCCTGATGTCAGACATCAGAATCCGAACCTTTCGTGCTGGTTCCAGAAAATCGTGTATCGGGTCGGGTCGAGGCCGAGCACTGCACTACCTGCTGCGGTGCAAACCCATGAATGCCCCACCCTTTAATGCAAACCCCAATATACCTGTTGTCATAGGACCCGTTTTGACCATCTGTTTGTCTTTGTCCACGTATGCCCATATATGAAGATCTCTGCACACACAGTACCGGTTGCGGAAAACTCTGATGTCAGACATCAGCTCCGCATACGGGCATTCATTTTATTCCCATATATGGAGAACGCGCGTGCCGGTGGGACGAACGGTTCTCGAGATACGCGGATTACATACATACATACACACTCACAGAGATTTTTTGTTGACTCATGTACGTACGTGATGTCAGAGCCTTTTATGAAGTGATGTCACAATGAGTCAGCGCTTGCGCCGATTTCCTCCGGTACAGCCTGATGTCAACAATCAGCCCGCATAAGGAGATTCCGAACGTTTCGCGCCGGTTCGGGAAAACCGCGCGTCGGGTCGGGTCGAGGCCCGGCACTGCACTCCGTGCCGCGGCGGGGAACGCGCGTGCCGAATCTGAAGCCGGTGGGACGAACGGTTCTCGAGATACGCGGATTACAGACACACAGACAGACAGACACACACGCAGAGACTTCTCGCATTTATAGATAGATTGTTTTCTTCAGATGTTTTCTTCAGATGTAAACAAACATGGCTGCCATGTTTCAAAGAATGGGTTGGTATGGGGGTTAAACATGCAATTTCGCGATTGCGATCATGCCTAATACATTTCTGGAGGTCCAAAAAACATTTTGAAAAAAACATTTTTTTGATTTTCTTTTTTTTTTTAACGGCCCAAACTCGGGAAACTTGGGGTTGGCACAGGGGTTGTACCTTTTCAAACTCGGGAAACTCAGGGTTGGCACCAGATGTGTTAACAGAGAAATGGAATGAATGGATGAAATCTCTCCTGGAAATGTATCCAAAGGGTTATAATTTAGTCAGAAGCTCTTGTTAAAACATTCCATTGGTTAAATATTGATAAAAACCATTTCATAACCAATTTCATTTACACATTGATAAAAACATAAAAAGTTTAAATATGGAGATACAAGGTTTCTGCCCGACAGCACGATACTGTACGTATTAGAGCCAAAAGGAAGGGCTCTACTTTTGGCAGTTGTCTTGTAAAGGACTGGTACCGCCTGCTCAGTGCAGAGGCCGTCAACATCCCCAGGATTCCTAGAAGGTCACATCACAAATCCTGCATGAGCAGGCAAAAAAAAAAAAGAGAAAAAAAGAAGCCAGGGTCCAATATCAGCGTGCCTTCCATGCAGATCTGGGACGCCAATCTATGACGTCAGTCACCTGCTGTTACTGTATGACCTCAATATGACGATGTCACACAGTAGGAGGTAAAAGATAGTCGTAACATGAAAAGAATTGGGAGAGTAAATGCCTCTGTGCATTTGGTGCTGCTCAGGCGAGATTAGCAGACGCACACTCACACGCACACGCACACACATACGCACATACATACACATACAGACATGCAGTACACACACACACACACACACACACACACACACACACACACACACACACACACACACACACACACACACACACAGACCCTCTAGCAGACGGCTCGCCTTGGAAGAGCCACAGGAAATGATATTTATAAATGTATGTAAGTGTGTATACTTTATGCATGTATACTGTATATATACAGAGAGAGAGAGAGAACAGATGGTGACAAAAAAAGAGGGACATCGGGGAGAGGGCGAGCAGGGGTGGGGGACGACGACAAAGAGGTCTTCATTGTTTTTCTCCAGATTACGGAATGGGATGATGGTATAATAAACTGAATGGGATGATGGTATAATAAACTGCTAATGGGGGAACAAATCGCGTTGTGTTCAGCTTACATAACCAGTGACGGACTAATGATACAAAATGTCTCCCTGGCGTACGTGGACCCAGACCAGCCAAATTACTCTCTCTTCTTCCCTCTCTCTCTCTCCCTCTCTCCCTCTCCCTCCATCTCTCTCTCTCCCTCTCTCCCTCTTCCTCTCTCTTTCCCTCTCAGAAAACAGTTTGCTGTATGCGAAAAAAATAAAATCTGATGCAGCCAAGCCAAGCCGAGTCTACCGTTTGCCAATAAGCCCAGACCATTCATGTGGCCACATACCAAAGTCTACAGCTGCAGCCATGCTAGCTCCATCTCCATTTACTCTTAATCTTTAAAAACAGAAGAATTAAGGAAGATTCACGAAATGTATATGTTACAGTATGTTCAAGAAACCAGTAAAAGTTGTCAAGGAGCACTCGTTTTGACGTTCACCACACACTAATCACCACCAGATGGCGACGTCAGCCACTGCTCTGCCATTCACCAGAGTGTATATAAGAGAGTTACGTCACGCTTTGAACTCGCCGCAGACCGGAAGTGTTTACTCTTTATTTACTAGCCTAGCCTAGCCTAGCCTAGCCTAGCCTAGCCATTAGCTCCATTGTAGTCACTTGGACAGGGCGTTTAACGTGCGCTTGCCCAGGCCTTACGGCCTGGGCATAAATATAACGATTGCATTCACCACGGCTTCGTAACTCGCGCGGCGCTCCGCCGGCCGCGCGGCCCTGGCCCGCTCTTCGCGGCCACTCGCGCCTGCGGCGCTCGGGGGCGAAGAGCAGGACCAAGGTCCGCTGGCCTTCGCGCCGCTTGGGGCTTCGTGGACCCAGGGGGGCCTCGTAACTCGTTTGGGCTTCGTGGATACAGGGGGGCTTCGGTAGCCGCTCGCAGTGTCGTGGACAATAGAGCGGCGCACCGCCTGGAGTACGTTGTTGTGGCGACCGCTTGCTCCGCCCCGTGCCGCACCACGAGTGCTCCGCGTCTCGAATGTGCTGTTTCTCTAATATACTATGACATATACACTATGCTTATCAATGAATGAATGAATGATGAATCAATCAATCAATCAATCAATCAATCAATCAATCAATCAACTCTAATCATTCAACTCTAATCAATTAACCAATCAGTCGAAGTGTGTGTGTGTGTGTGTGTGTGTGTGTGTGTGTGTGTGTGTGTGTGTGTGTGTTGTGTGTGTGTGTGTGTGTGTGTTTGTGTGTGTGTGTGAGTGTGAGAGAGAGAGAGAGACATTAGGTGCGAGAGAGAAAGGTGTGAAAGTGTGTGTGTGTGTGTGTGTGTGTGTGTGTGTGTGTGTGTGTGTGTGTACGTGCGTGCGTGCGTGTGCGTGCGGCAATGCGAGCGTGCGCTTGCAAGTGTGCATGCGTGCGTGTGAGAGAGAGAGCAGGGAGGGAGTGAGAAGGGGAGGGGGGGAGCAGAAAGACAGGGCTCGGTGATGGCAGCCCATCTGCTGATGTGCGTCAGCTCTTGACAGCTCTGGTACGTCTAGAGAAGATGATGTACTTCTCACAGCATGACTCAATCAATGCCAAGGACAGAAGAGTATCCTCCTCCTCCTCCTCATCACTCAACCAGACTACAGCTACTGACCTCCTCCTCCTCACCACTCAACCAGACTACAGCTACTGACCACAGCGCTGGACGTTTGCTACCTTGTGTAAGGGCCTCTTCTCCATTATTACTATGGCTCACTTAGCCTGGTCAAGAGTAGGGATGGGACGATATGAACATTTCATGTCACACGATTATTGTGACCAAAGAAATCGCGATTTACGATATTATCGTGATAATCTAAATATCCCCAAGATCCATTATCTTGGGGCGAAACATTTGCGAAAAAATAGCAGATCTACAAGCTCGTAGATCGGCTATTTTGGCAAAGAGATTTGGTAGAGAGTGAAAAAAAGTCTGTATCAAGTACGTATATTATAAGTACGTATTACCAAGAGAGGGTTTAAATGGTACCAGATATGCAGCTCGGCAAATAAAAGGTGAATTCATCCAAGTGCATGACGGAGGACGATATCTGATAAATTAAATCTCCACGATACGATTATCGTGAGTGTTTTTTTATCACGATAAACGATAATATTGCTTATCGTCCCATCCCTAGTCAAGAGTAGTAACGCTTAAAGTTTTGGCCAGCTTTGGAACAGAAGAAACCCAAACTACTGTGCTTAGCCCTTGTTCGTCTACCTAGGAGCCATTTGTGTATCAGCTTACTGTAGTGCTTTACTAACATCAAGCAATGTGTTGTCCAGGCAGCAGTCAACTTGCTGAATGGTCTAGAGAGAGAGAGAGTGAGTTAGCCACGTGTCGATATGCTGCTGTCTGTTGGGGTTCCGGAGCCATGAAAACCGCAACATGACCGCAATGCGTCCGAAAACCGCCGGTTCGGCCAAATCGTCCAGGCCAGTAATTCAGTAGCTGGCTAACTTGGGGAAAAAAAGACTGAGGGAGACTGTGTGAGTGTGAGACACAGAAAGAGAGAGAGCGAGCAAGAGAAAGTTGGACACAATGGACCTAGCCAACGATCTGCCAAGCTCTGACAGAATCCAGCCGAACAGACAACCTCTAGCCCATGCAGCGCTCTCAAGAAGCCTGAAATCTTCTAGCTGCATGTTCAACGTCCCACAACAATGGACTCCTGTCCCCAACTGTATTGATGGCTGATGCTAGCTGTGCATAGCGAGACAGCGAACATGACAGCCAGTCATATAAATTTGACATCGCGTAGTAGAGGGTTCGAGCGGGGAGGGGCGGGCACACATAGGAAGCCTGTGACACAACTTGGCATGCCGAGGGGTTATGTATACATTCGAACCTTCGGGGCGGTTTATGGTCTAGTGCCACATGTTTCTCCGACGTAACCCTAATCCACTACATCAGCCACCCAAGCGCAGGGGCTTTTCAGGGGCTGTCTGGGCCCCTGTATCGCATGTTTGGACTCTGCTTCGGAGGCACTGACGTGCAATCAGAGCCCTGCAGGGCCTGCTGTGCCAAGAAGAAGGAGCGCGGTAAATTGTCAGCTGACGAAAGAGTGGAAAGTGCGCAGTTGGGTTTGGTCCGCCGAGGCTTTAGCCCGACAGGAAAGCGCCGGTGTTTTCCCCTCCACGGGCCATAATGGATTCTCCCCGCCAATGAAACACTATTCCGGCTGCCGGGCCGGGTCCAACCAGCCACCTGAGAGTCCTTTTCCCACAGGCCTCCAACCAACCACCGCCCTCCATCTCAAAACTCCATCTCTGCCTCATGCCCAGAGCGGACCCTCACAGATTAGCCTTTTTTCTCTGACGTTCTGGAACGGGTGGAGGGATAGGACGGGGGCGGACACGGGATGTGGAGACACAGCGGCGAGGAGAAGAGATGGCGCAGAAACTGGACGGATGGCGCACGCACGCACGCACGCACGCACACACGCAAGCACACACACACACACACACACACAAACACACACACACAGACAGACAGACAGACACAGCTCCCACACTCTGTCTCTCGGCAGTGTTTTGTTTGTGTCATCCCCTCGGATGAACAGAGACCCTCTCAGAGGGGTCCGTGGAGAATCGTTGCCTCTTGGGTAACATAATCCCGCCCCCGCCCAACATCCGAACACACTGCACTTTACTGACAACCCAACGCGTTGCCATGGCTACTGACAACAACACAACACACACACAAGACAACAGGCGCCCCCGTACCCACCCATCTGTGCCCCCGGCGGCACCCTCTCCCAGGGGCGTCAACTGGGTATGGCAGGGGTAGGCAGCTGCCATACCCTGGGTCCAGGGGGGGAAATAAAAGTTACTTTTAAATATAAATCCATGAATGTCTCTTTGTCTATCTGTTCTGGTTATTATGTTGTTAAATTACAGTAAAATAACTACAACTGCAAAATGTAACAAAATGGTCACTTTAACAAGGTATTATAATTATATTCTACACACTTGTATTCTCCCCATCTTGACAAAATGGTATATTCCCAGGTTCCGCAGGTCAGCTGCACAGGTGCAATGCATTATTGTTAATTGCGGCACGTTTACTAACATGCCAAGTTTAGCTGCACTTGAACAACCATTCCGGCTGCCATATCCAGCCCAAGAAACCGTAGAAACGAGGGGAAAAAATAGAAAGTACTTCTGTTGCTAAGGTATGGCAACATGACTGGTGTCTTGCACGCGTGCAAGACACCAGTCATGTTGCCATACCTTAGCTTTTTCTGAACTGACGCCACTGCCCTCTCCTCTCCCCCACTGCAGCTTCTGTGCCCATGTAGCCCTCCCTTTCTCCTCCCCTCTCCCTCTCCCTCTGTGTCTCTGTAGACTCAACCAGATCCCAGTGTAGGCAACACTGGCACGCAGTGGCCGCCGGGGCAAAGTGCTCAAAGGCAACAATGGGTTATATTCATGGGGCTTGTCGTTGGACTAACATGTCGTGCACATATCTGTATGCATGTGGGTGCATTCATGCCTCGTTACCTCCTCTCGTTGTCGTCCAGGTGAGCGAACAGCACATTCTTGGAGATGGCCTTGGCCAAGGCCGTCATGGTCTTGTAGTCTTTTGGGATCACCTGTGGACACAAGGCAGAGGTCTCAATGCAAGACAATTTCAGGCCAAGGACCCCTTAGTTGAGATAGATAGATAGATACCTTTATAATATTATCCCAAGGGGGAAATTCAGTTGTCCAGTTGTAGCATAGCAGTATACAGTATTTGAGAGAGAGAGATGAAGCAGGGACCCCCACAACCTTTTCAGAGATTCCATAGTTTCATTTTCTGACAGCAAACAATCATCAGTGTATTTTGGATTCATGTCAATTTGTGTTTTCAGATTTAACCACTCAAACCGTCAATACTTAATAATAAAGTTGACCTTTACTATGTACTTACTCTGCTCTTTTTCCCCTCTACACCAAACCTCTTTGCCAAAAATATTTTTGGCTAAAGTTCTCAGAATATGGACACTAGGGTTCACGTGGTTAATATAAAACATTAGAAAAAAGTCACACAAAGATTTGGAGGACCCCATAGAGTAACTCTGAGGACCCCCTAGGGGTCCTGGACCCCCTGTTGAAGACCCTTGGACTACAACAACATCGACAACAACTCATAATGTATATCGTCACTGTCGGGCAGAAACCTCGTATCTCCAAGTTTCACATTTGTACGTTTTTTTCACCAAGCAAAGCCCTGCTTCATCATACAAGGCTGTCGCACAAAAGTAGTGAAAACAGCCTGCTTGTAGATCTGCTGTTTTCACTAGTTTAGTTCATTTTTAAAATGATAAATACAAAACGAACGGTCGTGAACATACGAGGTTTCCACCCGACAACGACAATATGTATGACAAAATTAATCATCGCGTAAAATGTCACAATCGTGACCGCCCCGGCGCTGCACAGGT
>NC_137813.1:21506750-21511750 GCF_963921795.1 Nannobrachium achirus | reverse complement strand
GTTTTTGCAAAAAATAATTTGAAAATGACATGGAAGTCTATGGAGACTTGTGGCATCCTGGCACTTTGGCAGACATTTTTAAAATGCAGCGAACGAGTTAAAGCTATACTGTGTAAGTTGCTCAACTAGTGGTCAGTAGCTCTATAGCAAACCTCGATCGCGTCCGCATCTTTTGGCCGTTTTTCGCCGCGGACACCCCCGCGTCTGCCTCCACCTCGCCGAGATCTATCTTTAGAGGGGTCCCTGGTTCCTGTGCGTTCAGGCATTCCGGAGAAAAAGACTCCTTCACCCATGCTTCACCGTTCACCCGAGTATAGAGACACACGGGAGACTACAAATATAGCCGCCTTAGCGACCCCACTTCAAGATGCGCTGTGATTGGCCGGCAGTGTATAACCCTCGCTGTGATTGGCCGGTAGTGTATGATGACGTCATTTTGCCGCGAAATTCTCCCCCCCTCACGGCTCATAGAAAACATATAAAGAGAAGGCTTTTGAAGCTGAAAATAACAGAGTGGATTTTTTTATAAAAAGTAACTTTTTTTATTAAAAAAAGTTACATGGTATAACTTTAAGTCATTTTTAAAATGATAAATGCAAAACGAACGGTGTTGGACAAAGCCTACAAGGTTTCCACTCGACAACAGCGATATTATACTGTATATAGAGTCAAAATAGGCCCATTCGCTCATGCCTTTTACATCAGAAGCATTTCCCTCTCCTACGGCCCGGCTCGACCTCCAACTGGCTCCTGCTCCTACAATATATTATAAATATGCAATTAGTTTAGGTCTCATAATTGACTCTGATGGTTATGAGGCCGTTATGTTTTGCTACGGTCGACTGCCGCTCTCGCCCTATCTCTCTGATCAAAAGTTAATCCGTCTTTATCGTCCCAGCCTCGTCACTGACCCGACCCATATCTAATTACGTGCAACGCATTCACGAGACGTGGGATAAATTCATTTTTTGGGTGTTATTATTGTTCATTTTGGAAACATCTGATAAGCAGACCACTTTGCTTATTATTATTTTTTGCTTCATCAAAGGGCAATTATATCTTGGATGTTCGTGTGGTTGCCAAGTTGCTATCTCACCTTGGCACCCGCCTCTGGTTGAGAGCAACTCTGCAGAGCTCTCTGCCAAGAAACTATTATGTGAGATGTTATGTGAGTGCTGTATCTGTTTGTGTAAACTGTACATCTGCGTGAGGGCTTGTCCATCCAAGAATGTACCTCTGTGTGTGTGTGTGTGTGTGTGTGTGTGTGTGTGTGTGTGTGTGTGTGTGTGTGTGGGGGGGGGGGGGGGGGGGGGGGGTTTGGGGGGGTGTACAGTATGTCTGTGCACGCCATAGACTGTAAAAATATGGACGGTGGGAACCCATTGGTTTCTATGCTGCGACCCCTTGTATGGGTGTCACCATCAATGGAATGCTATTGGCTGCCAACGGTCACGTGCAAACGCAGGGATACATGGGACATAAAACACACGAAGAAGAATCATCACAAGCCCCTCCTACAGCATACCCTGCTGTAACATCAATTATAACATATGGTGATTGAAATGAGGCTTTAAACCATAGACTGTAAAAAAATATGGACGGTGGAAAGCCACTGGTTTCTATGCTGCGCAAATGAAGCTTTTTTGGCCGTTGTATGGGTGACGCCATCATTTTAGAAATCAACGTTCATTGATAGAAATGATACCATCTCGAATGCTATTGGCTGCCAACGGTCACGCGCAACCGCAAGGATACATGGGACATTGTCTTGACTGACACCGAAAATAAAGCACACGAAGAAGAATCATCACAAGCCTACGATCACAACCCCCTCCTACAGCATACCCTGCTATACCGGTAACATAAAATACAACATAAATTAGACCATATTTTCACAAAACGCATACCATGGTGATTGAAACGAGGCTTTAAACTAGCGACAGGAACCATAAAGTATTCATGACAATGTTTATTAAGGTAAGAAAATCAAATGTAAAAGTTCAGGGGAATAGAATGGAATCCTATGGAGAACATGTTGCTTCTGGTGCAAGAACAGCGTAACTAGCAGCCAATCACAAGAACTTTCAGTTGGCATGCGCGCCGTTACCTTGCGTACGTAGCTGACGGCGTCCTCTTCGGTGTAGACCTCGGCACTGACGCCCCCTCTGCGACGGCGTGCCTTGACCACCGGGTTGGGCGGCGGGGGGGACACCTCGTCATCGTGGGAGTCAGACTGGCTGTTGGACTTCTGGCGGGCCAGGATCTGCTTGCATTCTTCCTGTGAACGTAGAAGACAGGAGAGGAGACACAGGGAGAGAGAGAGTTTTCATTCCTGAGTGAGCAAATACTGTAGGAGGACACTGACAGAGGAAGAGAATATAATGTTTTGTTTAGATAAAGAACCTATAGCAGTGCTATTTATGAGTTAATTTCATTAAGCGTCCCGTGAAGCTTGTCCAATGTAGACCCTGCATGGGCGCACAAACAGACACCGGTTGACAAATCACAGTCCGAATAGATGCGGGACAAACAGACAAAGCCAGATGTATGAGCGGTTAGCACCGCTCACGAACACAATCATTTGATTCTCGAGATCCACAAAGGAACAACATGGCTCCGATGGGAGGATCTTCATGTGTCATCTATGACCTATCTACAGTATGATGTATGACTTAAGCCATTTAGGCCTGAACACAAATCTGTGCCACTTTAGATTTTAACTACTTTGACCATTATTTAATGCTTTAGCTATTTTTGAAAAACCTTGAACATTTGTGCAAGTCTTTGAATATATTTGCCCCGATACTTTAAATGTCTCCTAAATCCTTCTTCTAAATCAGTGGTTCTCAAACTTCTTCATGTCAAGGACCTCCAAAATTACATGTATTTGGCCCACGGACCCCATCTCGAAATATGTTGTTCCAGGGACCAGTCCACACAGAAGCAAATATTTGAGTTACAAATGTTCGCTTTTAAAAAGATATATTCAAAGTACTTACAAAAAATATATATATGATTTTTCAAAAATAGCAGATCTACAAGCTCACAGCGCGGCACCGAGAGCTTGTATATCTGCTATTTATCAATAGTTAAAGCATTAAATAACTTTGTTTTTTTACAACAATATTTTAGATTGTAATTAGAGAAAAGAAAAGATGAGTGTTAAAATGTTTTAAATTAATGCTTTCTATTGTTTTAGCTATTTTAGTATTTTGATTTCAGTGGGAGGGCGCATGCGTACAAGTGGTATTTTTAGACACAATAAGCTGTCAATTTCTATGTTACTATTTAGACCAGCCCCCATAAGTTACATATTGTGTTAAAAATACATATTTGGCCACTTGCATGCATGCCCACAGCCTGGGGGCATGCATGCAAATCAAAATCGTTAAAATCACTAAAATGATAGAAAGAAGTAAATGGAAACATTTGAACACTCATCTTTTCATTTCTCTAATGACTATTTAAAATATGAACCCTTGTTTTGTCTAAGTTGTCCTTTGACAAAATTTCAGATCAGAGCAGGTGTGCCAAGACAAGAGTTCAGAGAGAAGCGTGTGTTGGTTTTTTGAGCGTGCAAGGGACTTGACCGGGTCATAGAACACAGCTCAATGGTTCCCCATAATACAAGGGGTCTGAGGGAATCCGGGGCCCCTAGGGGACTTTTTTCTCCTTTTTTATATTAACCACTTGAACCCTAGTGTCCTTATTCTGAGAACTTTAGCCAAAAATAGCAGATCTACAAGCTTGCACTGCAAGGCGTTGTGAGCTTGTAGATCGGCTATTTTTGGCGAAGAGGTTTGGTGTAGAGGGGAAAAAGAGCAGACTAAGTACAGAGTGAAAGGTCAACTTTATTAAGTATTGACAGTTCAAGTGGTTAAATATCTGAACACACAAATTGACACGAATCAAAAATACACTGACGATTGTGCTGTCAAACAATTAAACTATATGGAATCTGAATAGGAAAAGGTTGTGAGGGTCCCTGCTTCATCTCTCTCTCAACTATGGGGTCCTTGGCCTGAAAACGTTGAAGACCCCTGCCATAATAAATACCTAACTAAACAGAATGGAACAAAACCAATCCCAGAGAAAGCGCAGTAGTGGTGCAGAGACGTTCAAAAAAGGATGCAGGACACGGCATCAAATATTCATCGGTGCAACGCCGGCCAAGGAACGCGAACCGAGAAGACCTCTCTCCTTCCTCTCATCATGAGCTGAACGACAGGAGATAAAAAGATAACGGCGCCTGATTAAAGATGAATCATTTGCCACAAACTAGATGAAGGCGCTAGCATTAGCGCGCTAAAGAGCACGGCGGGATTACACATTCGCGGAGCGGTTGGCAGGCTAACGGCCAGGGGGGGGGGGATGAAAAGTCTGTTACTGCTGTGTGCTTGTGTGTTCGCTGCTGCTTTGTGTCTGCATGTGACAAAGAACTATCTATAGCCCACACATGCTCTCTTTCTGTCTCTCTCTGCAGGTAAAAAAAAAGGAAAGATGGTCCCACGCATGTGTGTGTGTGTGCGCGTGTGTGTGTGTGTGTGTGTGTGTGTGTGTGTGTGTGTGTGTGCGTGTGTGTGTGTGTGTGTGTGTGTGTGTGTGTGTGTGTGTGTGTGTGTGTGTGTGTGTGTGTGTGTGTGTGTGTGTGTGTGTGTGACTGTGTGTGTGTGTGTGTGTGTGTGTGTGTGTGTGTGAGAGAGAGAGAGGGGGACAACATGTTGCCTTTCAATGGTGGATTTCGTGCGAGCCACATGATTGTGCGATCAGAAATACTGTATATTGGAGGAGAGATTGAACAGAAGCAGGGGATGGGTCGAAACAGATCGGTACGCCACGGCCCTGTCTTGTCCTGCCAGCCAACTAACTATTCAAAAGACTATGACTAAAGCTGAATCAGAATTTACTGTCAAACTCAACACTAACGCCAGCACAGCTGGACGTCGCTTCAACTCTGTCACTACTACCCCATCCAGCTTAACAACAATGGCTCCCCATTC